>NW_024718273.1:2361882-2492391 GCF_018991925.1 Homarus americanus
CTCGTTATTGGCCTGGGTTCCGGTTACGTGTTATCAACAACCAGCACTCACCACCACCAACAACAACAACAACACTCACCACCACCACCAACAGCAACCAGCACTGCCACCACCACCAACAACAACAGCACTCACCACCGCCACCAGCAGAACCAGCACTCCACCACCACCACCACCACCAGCAGCCACTCACCACACCACCAACCAGCAACAACACTCACCAACCAACAACAACAAGCAACAACCAGCAACAGCACTCACCACCACCAGCAACAACAACCTCCACCACCAGCAACAACAACAACACTCACCACCACCAACAACAACACTCACCACCACCACCAACAACAACACTCACCACCACCAACAAGCACTCACCACCACCAGCAACAACAACCACTCACCACCACCAACAACAACACTCACCACGCAACAACAACAGCTCACCACCACCGCAGCAACACTCACCACCACCAACAACAACAACACTCACCACCACCAGCAACAACCAGCAACAACAACACTCACCACCACCAACAACAACCTCACCACCACCAACAGCGTCAGCGCTCACCACCACCACCAGCAAGCAACCAGCAACCAGCAACCCAACTGGCAACAGCAGCACTCACCACCACCACCAGCAAGCAACCAACCAACAACAACAACCAGCAACCAATAACCAACGCTCACCAGCAAAGCAACCAGCAATAACGCTCACCACCACCAGCAACAACAACAACACTCACCACCACCAACAACAACAACACTCACCACCACCAACAGCAACCAGCACTCACCACCACCAACAACACAGCACTCCACCACCACCACCACCAGCAACAACAACAACAACAACACCAACAGCAACAACAACAACAACACTCACCACCACCACCACCAGCAACAACCCAGCACTCACCACCACCAGCAACAACAACAACAGCACACCACCACCAACAACAACAACAGCACTCACCACCACCAACCAACACAGCACTCACCACCACCAGCAACAACAGCAACAACAACAGCACTCCGCCACCACAGCAACAACAACACTCACCACCACCAGCAACAACAACGCTCCACCACCAACAGCAACAAGCACTCTCCACCAGCAAGCAACAGCAACAACAACACTCACCACACCACCAGCAACAACAACACTCCACCAGCAAGCAAGCAAGCAACAACACCGCAACAACAACAACACTCCCACCACCACCAACAACAGCAACAACAACACTCACCGCACCACCAGCAACAGCACTCACCACCACCAACAACATCAACACTCCACCACCACCACCAGCAACAACAGCAACAACGCTCACCACCACCACCAGCAACAACAACAACCAGCAACAACAACCAACAACAACAACACTCACCACCACCACCAGCAACAGCACTCACCACCAGCAACAGCAACACTCCACCACACCAACAACAGCAACACTCACCACCGCAACAACAACAACACTCACCACCACCACACCACCAACAACAACAGCACTCCACCACCACCAGCCAAGCAAGCAACAACACTCACCTGCACCAACAACAACACTCACCACCACCACCACCAACAACAACAACACTCACCACCACCAGCAACCAGCACTCGCAACCAGCAACCAAGCACTCACCACCACCACCAACCAGCAAACTGACACTCACCACCGCCACCAACCAGCACTCCGCCACCACCACCAGCAGCACTCACCACCACCACCAGCAAGCACTCGCCACCACCACAACAACGCACTCTCCACCACCGCCAGCAACAACACTCACCACCACCACCAGCAACCCAGCCTCACCGCCACCAGCAACCAACGCTCTGCCACCACCACCAGCAACAACACTCACCACCACCACCAGCAACAACCTCCGCCACCCACCAGCAAGCAACAGCCTCACCACCACCACCAGCAAGCAACGCTCACCACCACCACCGCCACCAGCAACCAGCAACCAGCAACAGCAACAACCAGCACTCACCACCACCAACAACCAGCAACGCTCACCACCACCACCAGCAACCAGCAGCACTCACCACCTCAACGCAGCGCTCCGCCACCGCCAGCAACCAACACTCACCACACCACCAGCAGCAACCAACCTCACCACCACCGCCAACAACAACGCTCACCGCACCACCAAGACAACCAGCACTCACCAGCAACAGCAACCAACGCTCACCACCACCAACAGCAACAACTCTACCACCAACAACAAGCAACACTCACCGCCACCACCAGCAACAGCAACGCTCACCACCACCACCAGCAGCAACACTCCACCACCACCAACAACAACAACGCTCACCACCACCACCAACAGCACTCACCACCACCGCCAGCAAGCAACACTCACCACCACCAGCAACAACCTGCTCACCACCAGCAACAACAACGCTCACCACCACCACACCACCAGCAGCAACAGCACTCACCACCACCAGCAACAACCAGCACTCACCACCACCAACAGCAACAGCACTCACCACCACCACCACCAGCAACAGCTCACCACCACCACCACCAACAACAACCTCACCACCGCAGCAACTCACCACCACCACCACCAGCAACAGCACTCCGCACGCCGCCAGCATCTCACCACCACCAACCAGCCTCACCACCACCAGCAACCTCACCACCACCACCAACCAGCAACCAACAGCCTCACCACCACCACCAACAACCAGCAATAACACTCCTCCACCACCAACAACACTCCACCACCACCCCAGCAACCAACCTCGCCACCACCAGCAACAACACTCACCACCACCACCAGCAACAACAGCACTCCACCACCACCACCAGCAACGGCATCACCACCACCAACCAGCAACAGCACTCACCTGCACCAACCAGCAACCTCACCACCACCGCCAGCAGCAACCGCCAGCAACAGCACTCACCAGCACCAACAACCTCACCACCACCACCAGCAACAGCAGCGCTCCACCACCACCGCCAGCAACCAGCCTCACGCACACCACCAGCAAGCAACCTCACCAGCAGCAACAAGCACTCACCACCACCAGCAACCAGCACTCACCACCACCAGCAACAACCAGCACTCACCACCACCAGCAACCAACCAGCACTCACCACCAGCAACCAGCACTCACCGCCACCAGCAACAACCAACACTCACCACCACCAACAAGCAACGACACTCACCACCACCACCAACAACCAACACTCCGCCACCGCAACAACAACAACACTCACCACCACCAGCAACCAGCACTCACCACCACCACCAACAGCAAGCACTCACCACCACCACCAACAACAAGCACTCACCACCAGCAACAGCAACCGCCTCACCACCACCACCAACAGCACTCCACCACCACCAACAACAACCAGCACTCACCAACAACAGCACTCCACCACCGCCACCAACAACAACAACGCTCACCACCACCCACACCAACAGCTCACCACCACCACCAACCAGCACTCACCACCACCACCACCAGCAACAGCAACACTCCACCACCACCAGCAACCAACACTCACCCACCACCACCACCACCAGCACGCTCACCACCACCACCACCAGCAACAACAGCACTCACCACCACCAGCAACAACACTCACCACCACGCAGCAGCAATAACCTCCCACCAGCAACAACGCTCACCACCACCGCCAGCAACAACAATAACCTCACCGCACCAGCAACAACAACACTCACCACCACCACCAGCAACCAACACTCACCGCACCAGCAAGCAAGCAGCACTCCTGCCACCCCAGCAACAACAACGCCTGACCACCGCCAGCAACCAAGCACTCACCACCACCAACGCGCCAGCAACACTCACCACCAACAACAAGCAACACTCACCACCCACACAACCAGCAGCAACAACCTCACCACGCACCACCAGCAACGCTCACCGCCACCAACAGCAACAACGCTCGCCACCACCACCAGCATCGCCACCACCACCAACAACAACAACAACCTCACCACCACCACCACCAGCAACACTCACCACCACCACCACCAGCAACGCTCACCACCACCAACCAGCACTCACGCACCACCACCAACAACACTCACCACCACCACCAACAACAACAGCACTCACCACCACACCAACAACAACCAACCTCCACCACCACCACCACCAGCAGCGCTCACCACCAGCAACAACAACACTCCACCACCACCGCAACAACACTCACGCTACCACCAGCAACAGCAACAACCTCACCACCACCACCAGCCAACAACACTCACCACCACCAGCAACAACCAGCACTCACCACCACCACCACCAGCAACAACCTCACCACCACCACCACCACCACCACCACCACCAGCGGCAACTCCTGCCGCCACCACCACCAGCAACCAGCACTCACCGCACCACCAACCAGCAACCAGCATCACCACCACCAGCCACAGCACTCACCACCAACCAGCAACAACACTCACCACCAACAGCAACGCCACCACCACCAACAGCAACCAGCACTCCACCACCAACAACCACTCACCACCACCCCAACAACAACCAGCAGCACTCACCACCACCAGCAACGCTCACCCACCACCACCAACAACCAACAACACTCACCACCACCACAACAGCAACACTCACCGCCACCACCACCAGCAACACTCACCACCACCAGCAGCCACCAGCAAGCACTCACCACCACCACCAGCAACCAGCATCACACCACCACCAGCAACAGCAACCTCCACCACCACCACCAGCAACAACCACCACCACCAGCAACCAGCACTCACCGCACCACCGCCAGCAGCAACCCGTCACCACCAGCAGCAACAACACTCACCACCACCAGCAACAACCTCACCACCACCACGCCAACCAGCAACCAGCCTCAGCACCACCACCAACAGCAGCACTCACCACCAGCCAGCAGCAACACTCGCACCACCAGCAAGCAACCAACGCTCACCACCACCAGCAACAACCAACAACACTCACCACCACCACCACCAACAACAGCAAGCAACAGCACTCCACCCACCACACCACCAACCAGCACTCACCACCACCACCACCAGCAACCAACAACCAGCAACACTCACCACCAACAGCAGCAACACTCACCGCCAGCAACAACAAGCAACACTCCGCCACCAACAGCAAGCACTCACCACCACCACCAGCAGCAACAGCACTCACCACCAGCAACAACAGCAACACTCACCACCAACAGCAACGCTCACCACCACCAGCAACAGCAAGCAACACTCACCACCGCCAGCAACAACAACAACGCACCACCACCACCAGCAACAGCACTCACCACCACCACCAGCAACAACAGCCTCAACGCACCACCAGCAAGCAACAACACTCTGCCACCACCACCACCAACAACACTCCACCACCACCAGCAACAACGGCACTCACCACCAACGAAACCGCACTCACCTGCACCACCAACAACAAGCAGCACTCACCTGCACCACCGCCAACCAGCAACCAACAGCAAGCAACAACACTCCGCCAGCAAGCAGCAACAATAACCAACGCTCACCAGCACCAGCAACCAGCAACAGCACTCACCACCACCAGCAACCAGCAGCAACGCCACCACCACCAGCAAACGCTGCGCTCACCACCACCAGCAACAACAACCTCACCACCACCACCACCGCAGCAACCAGCAAGCAACAACAGCAACGCGCTCACCACCACCACCACCAGCAACAACCAGCAACAGCAACAACACTCCACCACCACCAGCAACAGCAGCAACAACCAGCAACAACGCTTCACCACCACCAACAGCAACAGCACTCCACCACCGCAAACAACAACAGCACTCACCACACCACCAGCAACACAGCACTCACCACCGCCACCACCAGCAACCAGCAACCAGCAACAACCAGCAACCAACCAGCAACAGCAACAACAACGCTCACCGCCACCACCAGCAACAACAACCAACAACAGCACTCCTGCAGCAACAACAACAATAACACTCACCAGCAAGCAGCAACAGCTCACCACCGCCAACAAGCAACCAACCCCACTCACCACCAACAGCAAGCACTCACCACCGCCAACAACACAGCGCCACCGCCACCACCACCACCAGCAACCAACAACCAGCCAGCAACCAACGCTCACCACCACCACCAGCAACCAGCAACGCTCACCACCACCAGCAACAACAACAGCAACAACAGCACTCACCGCACCGAACCAACAACAACACTCACCACCACCAGCAACACAGCACTCACCACCACCAGCAACAGCAACAACAACACTCACCACCACCAACCAACAGCAACGCTCCACCGCCACCAACAACAACACTCACCACCACCACCAGCAACAACGCTCACCAACAACAACAACCGCTCTCCACCACCACCAGCAAGCAACAACGCTCACCAGCAACAGCAACCAACCAGCAATCACGACAACAACAGCAACAGCACTCACCACCACCAGCCAGCAACAACAACACTCCACCACCACCAGCAACAACAACAGCAACCACTCACCACCACCAACAACAACAACAACAACAACACTCACCACCACCAACAACAACAACCTCACCCACCAGCAACCACGCTCGCCGCAACAACCAACAACCAACCAACAACCAACAACGCTCACCACCACCACCAGCAACAGCCAGCAACCAACAACCAAGCAATGACACTCACCACCGCCACCAGCAACAGCACTCGCAGCAAGCAACAACCAGCACTCACCACCACCAGCCAACAACAACAGCACTCACCGCCACCACGCCACCAGCAACAACAACTAGCAACAACAACGCTCACCACCACCACCAACAACCAACACTCACCACCACCAACAACATCACCACCACCACCAGCAACAACAGCAACCAGCGCTCACCTACCAACAACAACAACAACAGCGCAGCAGCAACAACAACAGCCACTCACCACCACCACCAGCAACCAGCACTCACCCAGCAACAACAACACTCCACCACCACCACCACCAGCAACAACAACCAACCAGCAACCCGCACCACCACCGCCAGCAGCAACCAGCACTCACCACCACCAGCAACAGCAACAACGCTCACCACCAACCAGCAACAACCAGCAACCAACAGCAACGCTCACCAACCAACAACAACAACACTCACGCACCACCAACAACAACAACAAGCAAGCGCTCACCGCCACCAGCAACAACCAGCACTCGCCGCACCAACAGCAACGAACACTCACCCACCACCGCAACAACAGCAACAACAACGCTCCACCACCACCGCCACCAGCAACAACAGCAACCAAGCAACAACCAACAACCAGCACTCATCACCACCAGCCAACAACAACCAGCAACAACAACAACCAGCCACCAGCAACAACAGCAATAACACTCCACCAGCACCAGCAACAACAACAACAACGCTCACACCACCACCAGCAACAACCAGCACTCCACCACCACCACCAGCAACACTCACCACCACCAGCAACCAGCACTCACCACCACCGCCAGCAACGCTCGCCACCACCAACCAGCAACCAGCACTCACCTGCACCGCCAACCAGCAAGCAACCAACACTCACCAGCACCAGCAGCTCACCTGCACCAGCAACGACAACACTCACCACCGCAGCAACCAGCACTCACCACCACCAGCAATAGCCTCACCACACCAGCAATAACCTCACCACCAGCAAAACATCAGCACTCCGCCACCACCACCAACAACCAACAACAGCAACCAACAGCAACAACCAACACTCGCCGCCACCACCAACAACCAGCACTCACCAACGCACCAGCAACAAGAACAACACTCACCACCACCACCAACAACAACACTCACCACCACCACCAACAACAACACTCACCACCCAGCAACAACAACAGCACTCCCACCACCACCAGCAACACTCCACCACCACCAACAACAACACTCACCACCACCACCAGCAACAACACTCACCGCCAAGCAACAAGCAAACTCACCACCACCAACAACAACAACACTCACCACCACCACCAGCAACACTCACCACCAACAACAACAGCACACCACCACCACCAGCCAGCAACACTCCACCACCACCACCAGCAAGCAAGCAACACTCACCACCACCACCAGCAACAGCACTCCACCACCACCACCACCAGCAACGCTCACCACCACCACCACCAACCAACAACAACACTCACCACCACCACCACCAGCTCACCACCGCCAGCAACCAGCAACGCCGCCACCACCACCGCCGCACCAACCAGCACTCACCACCAGCAAGCAACAACACTCACCACCACCACCACCAGCAACCAGCACTCCTGCCACCACCAACAGCAACAGCACTCACCACCACCACCACCAACAGCAACCTCACCACCACCACCAGCAACAACACTCACCACCACCACCACCGCACCACCAGCAACCAGCACTCGCCACCACCACCAGCAACAACCAGCACTCACCACCGCCACCAACAGCAACAACACTCACCACCACCAGCAACAACACTCACCACCACCAGCAACCAGCAACCTCACCCACCACCAGCAACAACAGCACTCACCTGCCAGCCGCTCCACCACCAGCAACAACAGCACTCACCACCACCAGCAAGCACTCCACCACCACACCCCAGCAACCAGCAACAGCACTCCGCCACCACCAGCAACAACAGCCTCACCACCACCACCAGCAACAACCTCACCACCACCAACAACCAACCTCCGCAAACCAACAACAAGCACTCCGCCACCGCCAAGCAAGCTCACCGCCACCACCAGCAACAACGCTCACCACCACCAACAACAAGCAACGCTCACCTGCACCACCAGCAACAGCAACACTCACCACCACCACCAGCAACCAGCACTCCACCAGCCACCACCACCACCAGCAACAACACTCCACCACCACCACCAGCAACCAACGCTCACCACCACCGCAACAACCAGCACTCACCGCCACCACCAGCAGCAACAACACTCGCACCACCACCAGCAGCAACACTCACCACCGCCAACAGCAGCAGCACTCACCACCACCAGCAACAACGCACTCCGCCACCACCACCACCAACCAGCACTCACCACCACCACCAACCAGCACTCACCACCACCACACCACCAGCAACAACAAGCAGCACTCGCTACCAGCAACAGCAACCAACACTCCACCACCAACAACAGCAACCCACTCCGCCACCACCACCAGCAACAACCAACCTCGCAACGCCAACTCACCACCAGCAACAACCAGCACTCACCACCACCAGCAACAACAACAACAACACTCACTGCAACAACCAACAACAACCTCACCACCACCACCAACAACAGCAAGCACTCACCGCCACCACCAGCAACAGCAACGCTCATCACACCACCAGCAACAACAGCACTCGCCACCACCACCACCAGCAACACTCACCACCACCACCAGCAACAACAACACTCCACCACACCAGCAACAACAGCAAGCAACAACAACAACAACACTCACCACCACCAGCAACAACAACGCTCACCACACCAACAACAACAACAACAACGCTCACCACCACCAGCAACAACACTCACCACCACCACCAGCAACAACACTCACCACCACCACCAACAACACTCACCACCACCAACAACAACACTCACCACCGCAACAACCAGCACTCCACCACCACCAGCAACAACAACACTCACCACCACCACCAGCAGCAACAACCAACCACAACCAACTCCACGCCACCACCAGCAACAGCAACACTCACCACCACCAGCAACAACAGCAACAACCCTCACCACCACCAACAACAACACTCACCACCACCAGCAACATCAACACTCCACCACCACCACCAACAACAACAGCAACCAGCAACCAGCAAGCAACCAACGCTCACCGCCACCGCCGCCACCAGCAAGCAACAACAACCAACAACAACGCTCCACCAACAACAGCAATAACGCTCACCAGCACCAGCAACCAGCAACAACCCACTCCGCACCACCAGCAGCAAGCAAGCACTCACGCCACCACCAGCAAGCAGCAACCTCACCTGCAACAGCAACAGCACCCACGCCACCACCACCACCAGCAAGCAACAACAACCACCAGCAACAACAACAGCACTCACCACCACCACCACCAACAACAACAACACTCACCCGCACCAGCAACAACAACAACACACCACCACCAGCAACAACCAGCAGCTCACCCACCAGCAACCAACACTCACCACCACCAGCAACAACAACAACAACACTCCACCACCACCAGCAACAACAACCTCACCACCACCAGCAACGCTGCTCACCACCACCAGCCAGCATCAACGCTCACCAGCAGCAACCAGCAGCAAGCAGCAACAACGCTCACCACCAGCAACAGCACTCACCACCACCAACAACAACAGCACTCACCAACCAACAACCAAGCAAAACCGGCACTCACCACCACCAGCAACCAACCAGCAACAAGACCTCACCACCACCACCAGCAAGCAACGCTCACCACCACCAACAGCAACAGCCGCTCACCACCACCACCACCAACAACAACAACAGCACTCACCGCCACCACCGCCAACAACAACAACCACCAGCAACAACCACCAACAACAGCACTCACCACCACACCAGCAACAACACTCACCACCAACAACAACACTCACCACCAACAACAACCTCACCACCAGCAAGCAACAACACTCACCACCACCACCACCACCAGCAACAACCAGCACTCCACCACCACCAACAACAACAACAGCTCACCACCACCAACAACAACAACACTCCACCTGCCACCACCAACAACCAACAACACTCACCACCACCACCAGCAACAACGCTCACCACCAGCAACCAGCACTCCACCACCACCACCACCAGCAACAACCTCCACCACCGCCAACAAGCACTCACCACCACCACCAACCAGCACTCACCACCACCACCAGCCAGCACTCACCACCACCAACAACAGCACTCACACCACCACCACCAACAACCAGCGCTCACCACCACCGCCAAACAACACTCACCGCCACCACCAACAACAACACTCACCCGCCACCACCACCAACAACAACAGCACTCACCACCACCACCAACCAACAAGCAACGCTCACCACCACCACCAACAACAGCACTCACCACCACCACCGCACCAACAAGCAGCAACCAAGCAACAACAGCACTCACCACCAACAACAACCAGCACTCACCACCACCACCACCAGCAACAACACTCCTGCCAGCAACAACAACCTCCACCACCACCAGCAACAACAACACTCCACCACAACCACCACCACCACCACCAACAACAACATCACTCACCACCAACAACAACAACACTCACCAACAAAAAGAACAACAACACTCACCAACAACAACAACACTCAACACCAACAACAACAACACTCACAACCACAACCACCACCACCACCACCAACAACAACAACCACTCACCACCGCCAACAACAACACTCACCACCAACAACAACATCACTCACCACCAACAACAGTCAACACTGCAGCCAGGTTAGACTCGTCTCTGTAACCATCAGGCTACTGGTGCCAAGCTGTTGCTCCTCACCTGTTATTTTCGGCTAGATATATGTAACTTTCTTCATTTATTTTTATTGATATACAGTACATGCACACATCATTCTACATACATATTGTGATAAAAGTAAAAGAAATAATTGTCCAAAGGGCAAACACATAAAAGGAATATATTGTACATTTCTTTGCACACGAGTTGGCTGGATTAGTGGGGGGGAGTGGCAGGACGGCTGGGCGGATTGTTGTTTCGGGGGGGAGGGGGTGGGAGAGAGCGTTGCTAGGGAATCAGCAAAGGTAGCGTCGCCGTTGCTACGGTGAACAGGGAGTACAGACGTATATGCAAATGGAAACTGTGTTAAACTTTCATTTGGCTTTTATTTACTGGTTTGGCAATACAGTATTTTTTTTAAACTTATTTATTGGTATTGTTTTTATTTATTCCTCACATTTACTGGTACTGTATACTATATATTGTTTTATGAAAATTATGGCTACAGGAGGAAAGTGCACACATTTTTTCCTTAAATACTCCCTGCTAAAATGGGGGGTGTGTATTATATCGCTGTGCCTCTTATATGTAAAAAAAATACGGTACTAATTATGAAGAGGAAATATATCTGTGAGGAACAAAAGTATGAACAAACATAATTCATATGGCACTGCCTAAATTGTTGGGTAACAGCACAAAAACTGTAATATAACTAACAAATTAACATTATTCTTACCACATGAACAGTAGTATCTGATTTTGTAGTCTAGACAGCTTCCACGGTCTTGGTCTACATTGCTGCATCGGAAACCATATCGAACATCACAGCTTATGCCTTTATCTGCTGCTGAATTCAAACCAGTCGCTGTCTCCACACACTCAATATATGCCAGCTGACCCTAAAATTGTATTAATTGCAATAATATACATTAACTTCTTCTGTTCTATTATATAAGTATTTTCCTCACCACTGATGGTAGAGGAGTCAAAGGTGTTCTAACCACTGAATATAATATGAGGCGCTCTAGGCAAGAACATGAGAAGTGACAAATTGGCTTTAGTTTGTTTTCATTTTACCATAAGAATAATTTAACTTCACTTTTTCCAACAGAATATTATAACATATACTGTATGTTGTTTGTCTTGTTCTTGGCTGGAGTGCCTCTATGTCAAGGGAGCCCAAATTCTGTAAAACCTTTGACAACTAAAACAAAAATCCCATAAACCAACTGTCACTTGCCACAGTAACAGTGTGAGATTCTGTCATAGCCACCTAATGTATGTAGTTCAATTTAGACAAAGATGGTCACAGACTGTCACCACCATAAACTTACATAAAAGGTCAAATATATTTCACACTGCAAAAAACATTTACTCTGGTGTGTTTAACCTCAAGAGAAGTACAATGCAACACATGTCATCAGGCTATGGCACATGGAACCCAATAATAATAACAAATGGTCTTTTATTTCTCAAAAGCTCCAGTTCTTCTAAAAACTTCACTAAAGCTTGAAACACATAGACTTGAGAATAAAAAGAAATACTGCACTGCAACAAAAGATCACAAAAAGTGACAGCTTGATTTCTATCATTCACATACATACTCTTTAAGTTTTAATACTTTCTAAACCATGTTCCTTTATTAGTCGTGTTGCGTGGGTTGTGTCGTGTTGCGTGGGTTGTGTCGTGTTGCGTGGGTTGTGTCGTGTTGCGTCTTTGTAACAAAGCGTGCTCGGCATTCGGGCCTTCATTGTTGAGCGTCAGAAATTAGACAGTGATTACTTAAGAGCATCAAGATCGTCTAAGTGATGTGAATGTGTAAGTCAATAAAAGATTTTTAATGTTATTCGCAATTGTGTACAGTATTGAAATATTCTCCCTACTTGACTGGAGCTAGAGGCTGTATGTATATTATGTATGTTGTATGTATAACATGTATGTACTCTATATATATACAATACTTCTCTAGTCAGTAGCGTGTGGCAATGCCCCTGTTTCATGTCACCACACGCTTAGATAAATGTGCCTGGCGACATCTGGAAGCTGCTAATGTACCACATGTCACCTGAGAGGTCAGAGAGAGGTCAGTTGACCCATTAGGAGTGTAAGGACTACCTGTGCTTGTAAGCGCACCCTAGTATATTTCCGTTGAATAGAACCTACAGAACTCTACAGGTGTTTATGTTCGCTCCTGTAGTTAGAACCAAGTACCCCGAACATCTCCAGAGGCTGTGGGGATACAACTATAAAATAATTACTATATGCCAAGATTTATTCAGAATATTTTAAACGAGGCATGTTCATGGCTGTGACTGACCATCCAAAGGCCGATCAGAGAGTGCAGTATTGTGCCTTTAGCTAGGACAGTTCATAGTGATAACAGTGACCACTGTGGAAATTTGAAAAAAAAAATTGGAAAAAAATGGGGCAAACAGCAGGCAGCAGTGCCTGGAAAAAAAATCTGTTTTCTAAAGGACTATGAGTGTGCATTTGATCCACCACTCATAGGGAAATACAGTGCAACTAGTGATAGCACATAGCAATACCAACAAATCATCGAGGAGAACAGGAAAAGAAAAGTCAATAACAGAAAAAAAACAAGCTGTACTGTCTTGGACAGCAACACTGAGTTAACGAATGTGCCAGAGAGGTCAAGATCTGCAAGACATCTCAGCAACTTTTAAATAATATCATCCTGCCACAAGGGCATGAGCATACACACACATGTCTTAGTTCACTTAGATTACTATAAAGGAAGACATCCCAGCAAGGGGCAAATTTTTATTCAGAATAAAATAACAGATTATGGAGTTCGGCATCACACACTAGGGACTCTGTAGTTGTGGACTTTAAAAGGTACTTGACACTTAAGTCCTGTCATCAAGACAAATCTTTTTTTACTTTTATCCTCTTCACCACTGATCGGCTCGGTAGCTGCTTAGGTGATCGGTCACGTCTCTGTTACGCACTGTTGGCAAGTACTGGGCATGCACCGGCTCCTGAATGTACCTGAACCTGTTCCAGTGTTGGTCAAGTCTTGTCTTGAAATAGTTCACACTCGGTGCCGTCACAACACTTTCTGGTAGATTGTTCCAAGAATTCACAACTCTCACTCCGAAAAAGTTTGCCCTCACAGTTTTCTGGAACTGTGGCTTCTTCAATCTTGAGCTGCGACCCCTTGTGGGGCGAGCGTCCGCCAGCTCCAAGTAAGGACACTCGACTGAGTAGTGCCCCTTAAGATTTATATACACCTCAATTAGGTCGCGCCTTGCCCGTCAGTAGTATAAGCTAGGTAAGTTCAGGCGCTCCAATCTCTCAGGGTAGTTGAGGTGCCGAAATGCAGGCACCAGTCTGGTGGCCCTCCTTTGAACATTTTCAATCAATTGACAGTCCCTATCAAATCTCAGGGACCAGACGGGGTGACAGTACTCCAGGTGGGGAAGCACTTCACTCTTCAAGATCATTACGAGGGACGAACCGTCGACATATCTGAACAACCTTCTTATAAGACCCAATAATTTATTTGCCTGATTTACCTTCTTCTCACAATGGCCCGAGAACTTCAGCTCATTGTCAACATACACACCTAGGTCCTTCTCACATTGTCTCAAATAGTGCAGTTTCTTCATCCCGTTGGGACATATAATACACCTCCTTACCGTTGGTACGCCCCAGGTGCATGGTCTTACACTTCGTGACATTGAATCTCAGCAGCCATTTCTTCGACCATTCTTGGAGCTCACAGAGATCCTTCTGCAGCTCTTCACAGTCCGCATGGTTCTTGATTTCCTAAAATAACTTGGCGTCATCGGCAAACATTTGTATGGAGGAGTGTACAACGTCAGGCATGTCATTTATGAAACAAACAAACAACAGTGGGCCCAATACACTGCCCTGTGGTACCCCGCTTGTGACAGGTACAGATGATGATTTCGTGCCTTTAATCACCACACACTGCTTGCGGTCATGTAGAAAGTCTTCTATCCACGCTAGGACATTTCCACGAATTCCGTACCCTTCCAGTTTGATTTTGAGCCTTTCGTGGGGTACACTGACGAAAGCCTTGGCAAAATCTTGATATATATTGTCGATATTCCATAATATGGGTCCAAATATCCAATACCTTGAGCATTGTGTTAAGCAGGAGCGCCCGACATAAAACCGTGATGGCAATCCTTTACAAGGTTGTTTCATAGTAAATGTTCCATCGCGGCATCTCTGATAATACTCTCAAGTACTTTACATATTATGCTGGTCAGGTTCACTGGTCTATAGTTGTTCGTGGAGCGACGATCGCCCTTCTTGAAAATAGGACTCACATAAGCCACTTTCCAATCACTGGGGACCTTTTGTTCATCCAGGCAAACACAAAACAGGATCTTTGGGGGCTCGGCAAGCTCGTTACACAATTCTCTTAGCACTCTGGGATGCACCATGTCAGCCGGTCACTTTCATCGCCTGCAATCAACAGCCACACCTCCCCACGCAGGAGGCAGTGTCCCAGGTGCAGGGAGGAGGGTGTGACGGCCTGGCACCCAGGTTGCCCTGGAAGGCCGCCTCCACCCACAACAGAGGTCTTACTCAGTGACGACAACGCCAACACTGCCGAGTCGCCTCCATCGCCTGAAATCAACAGCCACACTTCCCCACCCAGGAGGCAGTGTCCCAGGTTCAGGGAGGAGGGTGTGACGGCCTGGCACCCAGGTTGTCCTGGGAGGCCGCCACCATCCATAATAGCAGTCACACTCAGTGATGCCAACGCGGCCGGATCGCCTCCACCATCTGAAGTCAACAGCCACAATGACTCTCCTTCATTAGCCAATGCAGGTCAGGTTAAAGCCTGCCAAGTAAGTGTACCACTGAACAATGGCAGTGATCATGTCAGTGGAGCTTCTGAAGGAGCTGGTGCCCTCCTCTCATTATGATGCGAACTTGAGGGTGAGTAGCCAGAGTGAGACCGACAGTGATGAAAGCATGAATGGGGAGAATGAGCCCCAGACTGCCAGCGTGGTCTCTTTATTAACCCCAGGTCTGAAAAATGTCCATAACCCTGTACTTCTTCCAATATTTTCGGAGGAGGAACTCCGGGACTAATGAAGGAACCTGTGTATAAAAATCCTACCGGAATAAGGGCTGTGAGATGCATTATCAAGAACTCCATGGGTAGGGGTGATGAATTTGAAACGGTTAACTTATTGGTCAGGTTGATCTATGAAGCCAAGGCACGACTCTCTCTACTCCATTCAAGGTGGAAAGAGTAACACGAAATCTTAGGTTCATTTCATGAAACATCCGGAGTGTTAACCGCAGAATCAATGACCTACAATGGTTTGTTAAAGTTTTTAACATTGATGTAATTGGTTTACAAGAACCTTACATGTCCAGCACCCAGAAGAAAGCTGCACCCATCATAGCTGGGTTTACAGCATACAATAGTGAAGCAGGAAGTAGCCTGCTCACTTATGTAAAGAATGGTCTGGTTTGTAAATGGATCAAAACTCACAATGATGAAAGTATTCACTATCAACAATTTACAGTAAAGCTAGCAAACAGTCAATTTTCGCTGTATAACATCTTTGTTCGGTGTAATGAGCTGCGAGCGGACGTGTTACCAAAGACAGCAGGTAACACTGCTATGCTGTGTATGGGTGACTTTAACTCTCGTCACACTTTCTTTGGTGATGTCTAGTGTAACTCTAATGCAGTGCCGGATTTAAACCTGTGGAGGCCCCCCCATTATAACTTCCCAAGAGGGTGGGGTGGCGAGTGAAGCGAGCCTAAACATCTGGGAGTTCCGGGGGAGCTATAAGCCCCCCGGGAAAATTTTGAAATTTGAACACTTCTTTTTAGAAATTTGAAGCCATATGCAGTTATATTGAGGAAATTAGAACATTGAGAAATTTTTAATTAACTGTATATTTATTGATAGTGTACAAATTCCCAACACACACACACTCACAAAAGTGAGACATGACTGGAGTCATTCATATGGTTTCAAGTCGACCAGCCCTGATATAGCTATTACCGCACATGTGGAGGCCCCTAGATTGTGCAGGCCCCTGGGCAGCTGCCCATTTTGCCCACTCCTGAATCCGGCCCTGCTCTAATGGCAGGGTGTTCGTGAATTATATCAATAATCATAATATCACTGTATACGACACAGACAAAGTGACACATCTGATGGGGGTAGACTTGATTTTGTGATTGGGTATAACCTAGGAGACAATAATGTCTACTTACTGAATACACTGCAAGGTGGGGATTTTATTTGAGCATGCACAGAAGGTACAAACTGCAGAACCAGGCTTCCTGGGATAGTCTGAAGCAAGGTGTCCAAATTTTTGGAAGTGGTAGCATTGAGTGACCCAAAACTTGTCATAAGCTTTGCATCTGTTCAGTGCAACATAAACGTAACCTTGAAACTTCTCTATGAAATTTCATACTTCAGGTGACGTCTTCATGACTGCAAGTATATTTTCTCCTTTCATCTTTGTAAAACCAAGGAATAACTTGGATCCCTTATTTAACAGTTCTTGAAATTTAGTAGAATACCTACAATTGTCATTTTTTGCATGATCTTTCTAACCATTTAAGGGTCATCTTGGGAAGCCTATGTAATAGCTATATACAAGGGAATAAGGTTCTTATAATGTGAGTACTGTACTGTATTGGTTTTTAAACATGTCTTACAAGATCAGAGTATAAATATCATCCAACATCTACCAGGAAGGATGCAGATAGTGTTCAAATCTAGTGAGTAACATATCTAATTTAAAACATTTTTTCTGTATTAAGTAAAATAGATTAAGTGTTAAGTAAAATAGATGTAGATAATATTTAACACATAGTATCTAACTTTATACATGACTTACCTCATTAATAGGTTTGAATAAAACTGTATGGAACTGTGAGGTAACTAACCTCCAGACAGAACTGGTGGTCCTCTTGTAACTGTTGTAGGGTCTTGAACTCTGTGTCACCATCAGCTTGCCAAGGCCTAATGTCATTGATCCAAGGAGACCAGGCATCACATGGTGCCAAGGTGGTGGTTGTTCCCATTGCTGGCATGGACAAAACTCACACATATACAAAGTGGTCTCACTACATTACGTGAAAGTTTCAGCTAAACACCATGTGACATGTGCGAACCCTAACTATGTTTACTATGAAATGAGACAATGACTCACTCCCAATGTCACCATATATATATATATATATATATATATATAACCTATGTCATTTCTGTTCATTCTGTATTTTTAGCTTATAACTGATATTATCTCTCAATAAACAGTTAATTATTATTATTATTATCACAGTATTATTAATGTTATTACTATTATTATGCATGCATGCAAACACACAGTCACATTGGGCTCGGGTGATGTCATTAACTTTTACCAAAAATGTCTGACGATCAACAACAAGAGGTTAATATAGCTCCAATAGGTTAACTAATCTTATTTTGAGATGTTAGCTGAATTTTTATCAATCTAAAAATATGATTGCTGCTTCTTGTGCTCCTTCACAATAATATTAATGTGGAAATTCTTATAATATGTGTCAATACTGTACTGTATCATGCTTACAAAATAACGGCTAATAAGACAGATGTATAGAAGAAAGCATATACCTGTATTAACACTCTTGGGATCAAACACTCAGACTAGCATGTTGATATAATGTAAATGAAACTTTTGCCTCACGATCAGACATGCCAGTAAGGCATTTTTTTTTCATTTTCTCTAAAAGTTTCTGTTCAAATTGCACGGAACCACGTTTTAAGGTTAGGTGGCAACCCATCTATGTGCAGTAGAGTCATGCATATGGGTATGGTGAATTATAATGAATATATTGTTCTTATTTGATATGTATTCCTAACGCCATCGCCATTGTCTTGCATATGCCAAGGTCTACCTCGTCTGAGAGGTAAGTGGAAATATTATTGCCAAAATTTCAGTTTTTGTCACAGAAACTTCTAACTGTTCTCTTTCTCTTCCTTAGTATGTGTACGATAATAGTCCACCATAAAAAAAAAAATATTTCAAAATATTTCAACAAAAAAATAACAAGAATAATAACGTGTATAAACATTTGGGCGACTGTGCACCTAATCATCACTTATTTTTTATATTTAATTCTGTAACTCTGTTACTTTTTACATTATAATTTTTCTCATTACACCATCGTCTTCCTCATGATTTACTCTTTCTTGTTATGTGCATTTTATACTAACTGATGCAATGATGTCGGTACAGCACAAAGAGGAATCAACTGTAAACGCTCACCTTTCACTTATATTTGCTAAAATAGCTTATATATATATATATATATATATATATATATATATATATATATATATATATATATATATATATATATATATATATATATATATATATATATATATATATTATATTTATTTATTTATATATATTTATTTTATTTATTTATTTATGAGGGTTTCATGTGATTTCCCAGGCCTTTTTACGTAGAAAGGCATCAATTATATAAATGTTTGACAATATCTTAGCCACGAATAGCGCTCGGGAAAAATATCTTCTCTGCAATTTCTGGTCATTGTGTAATGGCCCCTGTTTCATAAACAGAAGAATTATATAAATGGGTTAATTACATTTGATTTATATACTGATTCATCCCCTGTAACTTTCCACTAGCTATGAGGTGACATGTTCAGTGCACGTGATAAGGTGTGCTCACAGGAAACTGCGTCATATTATGCTGAGTTAAGGCATTAAGTAGCCGGTTCCCTGGCCACCTAAAGTGGGCAGTAGTTTGATATCCTTGAATAGAAGAAGACGTTATTTGAGAACCATCGTGGATGGTTCCGTCTTCCCTCGAGGGAGGACGACGTGCCTACTCAGTTCTCCCTCGATGGGTCACTACTCATAGAGGTTCCACTCAATCTCACACACAAGAAGGGAGTGATTAATCGGTCTATTTACATAGCCCCCGTCCTTCTCTTCACACTCATATACAGTGAAAGTTACGGATGATTTACACTCTGGAATTGTATCAACAGCAGTTCCTCAATAAAAGGAGAAACAGACAATTGGGTTTCGCTACTAAAACCTAATATAATATAAACGTTCAGGCCTATAGACATAGGCCTAGTTCAATTGTGTGGCCTTCAAACAGAGCGAGTGACTGGCTCTTTAAATAAATTTCAGGCAATTCAAAAAGTGTTAGGAGCATTCACCCCTTGAGGTAGAGAGATGTAATCGTACATCCTGTTACACCAAGTATGAAATAAAAAGGACGTACCTGGTATGTCCATTAATCTCCACAACAATAGCAGTTGGTTAAGCTGGGAGGGTGGAATTTCTCTGTTATGTCACTAGTCTTATTTCCAATACACTTTGAAATCCCACTAGGCCTAGTCAAAAAAATTTTCTTTGTGTTGGGGTGAGTATTGAGCTTACCATATTTACCTGATTTCTCATCTCTTTTTTTCCAAGTGGCAAGCCTGGTCTGTTTACTTGTTTGATGAGAGACTGAGCACCACATGGTGGTCAGTGGCCTACCAGCTGAATGAGTGAAGCTTGCATTCACACTCACCCCATTCCTAACCCATCCACTCCTTCACCCACTCAGATAGGGTGTTAGGTGACAATATCAGCCCCTCTGAGCGAAGGGATTAAGAAAAGAAATGTAGAAATACCCTAAGTGACTGATCTCATTACAGGGGGTCCCTAACTTATGACTGTTCGACTTACGAACGCCCGCCGATACAAACGGGGTTGAACTTGAAATTTAGAGTACAGTATTTTATTTACCTGATGACTTGTTTTTTACTTTCATGTACTATATTTTGTCATTCTATTTCTTCTTTTGTCTTAAATTAAACGATTTTATACGTATATAAGGACTTAGACTATGATATAGTGGGATTCTAAACACTGTTCTGTAAGTACGGTATGCACATAGCATGTATTCTGACTTCGTACAAATCTGACTTAAGAACGTCCTCAGGAATAGAACCCGTTTGTAACCTGGGGACCCCTTGTATATAACTAAATCTGGATCTGAGACCACATGCTGTACTTCTATCTCTTAATAACACTAATGTAGGAGACTGTAGGTACAGCCCATTTCATGAACACAAAAGCTGTAGTAATTATTTTCTTAAGAGGGAGATGGCCCATAATTAGACCAATTGGGTCTCCAACACACTTAAAGGAATTACTCACCGATATCAGTAGTTGATATAGGAGTCGTTTCCTCACACTCACAGAAGAATGAGATTTCATAATTATGACAATCTTTGGTATTATCAAGATTGAGGCACTTGAGACCTTCTACAGCATCACAGGTTAAAGTTTGCCCGAGATCAACAGCAGGAAGCTTGGCTGAGGAAAAAACAGAAAAATCATTTTTTTCTTGAAAATTCACTGAAAAGCAAATTTGTAGATAGTGTATAGTAGTGTCCTATGTTATTGGCAATTACAGTATATATTAAATAAATTTATGCAAGACCATCTGCAAAGGTCATTCAGAATAATTACAAAATACCTTTCATATCTTATGACTTAAGTAATTAAGTACAGTATGCCCCCCCAAGTTCGCGGATTTTTACTTAGCGGTTCTCGGTTATTCGCGGATGACACCCTGCATGTGCCCAAGAATGTCTGTGGGTAGTTTTAAAGTTGCCGGCATTTTCGCGGTGGGACAGGGAGCCATTCGTTCTAGAGACAGTAATTTCCTTTACCTGTATTGTAAATATGTGTGTGTGTGTGTGTGTGTGTGTAGATACACACACACACACACACACACAAATTAATAATGATTAGAAAATCCTCTCACAAATAATCAAAAACAAATTTATTAAAAATGTGACATTCTACCCTCTAGTTCGTACTCTATTAACAAAGTAATAGAGCACGAACTAGAGGGTAGACTGTCACATTCTTAATAAATTTGTTTGATTATTTGTGAAAGGATTTTCTAATCATTATTAATTTGTATGTGTTTTGTGTGTGTGTATGTGTGTGTGTGTCTACACACACACACACACACACACACATATATATACAATAGTACAGGTAAAAGAAATAATTGTCCTAAGGGCAACACATAAAGGAAATATATATTTCTTTGTACACAAGTAAAAATGTCCCTCCCCCCCCACTCGCCCCTGTCCGCAAATGTTTTTCGCGGATTTGGCGAATTTGGGGGCCCCTGTACTGTACAGTACATTATAATTAATACAGAAAGTGAAATAATAGGATTATATTTGTTATATAATCATGCACTAAGAGCATTGGTTAAGACCACTTACTAGTAACTTCCCTGCAGGATGCATTAACAGGGTTTTCACATACAAAGCCTTTGTAGGTTCGCAGCATGTCCAGACTCAGTATTAAACCTTCACTATCCTTTTCTTCTTTTTTGTAATAAGGTGACCAATTATTACACCTGGTGATGTATAGAATGAGATTATAATGTTATACATAAAGTATCTTTAAATTACAATTGAATAATATACACAGGTTATTATAATATGCCAGGGAAGTATTGCAGAGAAAAGCGACTAAAGTGAAATATTTTATAATGAGTAATTTTTCCCATAATAATTAAGGCTCTAGATGTGTTCCCTGAGAGAGTTTTCAGAAAATCAGCTTACAACAGGCTCATTATAACATACTGGATAGTATTTGATATGGAGATACAGTGATATACCCATTAGCTGGAACAATTGGTGCAGAGTACTTCTGGGAATGAAATATTTCCAGGCAACGAGACGACTCTCTCAAAGACAGAAAGAAATCCCCCATCCCCAGAATTTTTTCTGGGTATCGGAATTTTCTCAGAATATTTTAGAATGATGCATTATTTCATCTCTCAAAGGCAGAAAAATATCCCCATTCCCATAATTTGGGGGAATTTTCATTTTTACCGGAAAATTTTCTTGAAATTTCCGGAAAATGCACCTGATCTTAATCTCTCAAACCTGAAAAAATTTCCCATCCCCAGAATTTTCAGGAAAATTCCGGCTTTGGGAACTATTTTCTGAGAAATTTTCTATTAAGGCTATCCGGGAGTTCCGGTTAAGAAGGATTCCGGCTAACGAATATATAACTGTAAACATTTTACGTAACTTTCATCACTCCGAAAACACCTGACAGGAAATTCGTGAATGCTGAATTCAGATCAGAAATAATGTGCATACCTGCACTAGTTATTTCTCATATTCTTATATTTAAATAAAGTTGTAGCGAAGACCTTTGCAACCCAAATGGTGCTAAAAATATATAGATAAGTCGTTTAGAACAGATTTTATGAATAAGTGAGTAAACATATTTTTGGGTGCAGGAAAAAAACTTTTTTCTTCTAAAAAACTGTTTTTGTGATAAAGTCCAGAATGCGACGTCTAGCTTTATACCTACATAGGTATATGCCTTGCATTAACTCGCCAAGCCAACAAAACAAAGTTTTCTTCACCATATTATTTCATAATGAAATATTGTATTCATTTCATGGAATTGTTTTCATTAGACCATTTTTGTATCCCTGTTATTTTTTCAATTATAATGAAGAAAAAATACAGATGTAAGTTTATTAGAAGCCAAGTAATAAATTATAACAAATAATTTTTAAACAAAAAACTTATTTTCTTTCAACACCTAATTTGATGTTGAATATACCTAATTTCCCATTATTCTTTATTAAGATGAAGTTATAACCAAGACCTCCTCTCGGATCAAAATGCTGCTAAAAAGAGGAAGACAGGTCAGTTAGAACGGATGTTATGGATAATAAAAGTCCTGATGCCCCTGAGCCTATCAAACTGTCTCTCAGAGTTTCTGACGGGGCATCCTCCACTCAGGCTGAACTAATAGCCCTCCTTGCTGCCCTTCTCGCTGAGGCAGAAACAGATGGTTTCTGCCCCTTGCTTGTTTGCTGCAATTCCAGGTTTGCTCTCGACGGGATCGCATTTGGATCAAGGGAAAATAAGGACCTCATCCTCCGAATACGAGGGTTAACATCCACACTTCAGGATGCAGGCCGTCCTGTGACATTCCTATGGATACCCAGTCATGTCGGTATCTTGGGGAATGAGGCAGCAGATGGCCTTGCCAAGACTGGCTACAACAAGGCCACACCTGACTACGTTGTTCCTGGAACACTCTTACAGATTAGGATCCAAATTCGCCGCAAACAGAGAGAAGCTCGGGAAGCAGCCATCCCCCTGGACTCCCCGCCCACCTGGTACGATGTCCTCCGTAAACTTCCTGATCTCTCGTACGTCTACGGGAAAGGGTCGCGGATAGGGGACGTGATTGCTGCCCGTATCATCATTGGGTATGACTTTGCTTGGGAGATTGGTATCCCCGCATCCCCTGAGCAACGCTCTTGTGCATTATGCTGAAGACCCGACAGCAGCACCCTTATCCACTACCTCCTAAGATGTCCTCACACACAACGCTTCCGTGACGCCTGCTGGACCACCACTCCACGACCCCCTGACGGAGACACGATGATCCTCCCCATACTGGCCAGATATTTTGTAAATAATATTGATTATGTGTTAAAGGAATATCCTTCCTTCCTTGGGCTTTAGTAAGCCCCTTCATAATATTTATACTGTATATACTTGTCACACTTGCCAGATGCTTCTGGTGTCATTGTACAGGGGTACCTAGTGACAGCACTAGGATCCCGTTTCCTCTATCAAGGAATAAACAATTGAAATTGAAATGGAAATTGAAAGTTAATTCATCCATGCACTGACAGAAAGTGTAGGAAGAGACAGACTGGGACACAAAAGGTTGGGGGAGTGTACAGTACAGTATGTATATTTTTATAGAACTCTCTCCAGGGTTTCATCTTTATATCAATGCAGTGGATAATTATATTTTCACATGTCCAGAATCTGTAAATTGGAGGCTTAAAAATCAAGGTTAATGTGTACTTATAAAACAATGGTCATGTCTAGAAATAAAGGTACAGTATCTCTACGGAATGATGAAAGCTATTACAAGTTAGTCGGCTTTTCTCAACACAAATTGAATAAACACCAAAACAAAATTATCAAATGAGATACAATATTAAATCAAGGAATCTTAAAGAGCTTGTTAAAGGTAAATCTAAATGGAGAAAACAAGCAAGAGCAAAACATTTCAGAAATATTTATTCAAGGAGATTAAATTCTGACTTTTATCCATTAAAAATTGAACTTATAGAGGAGCCAAAATGGGAAGGATTCTCATCCTTCAGTAATGACTTACTGAAAAAGGCTTGGGAATCGCGTAAAAGGATCAACAGTAGTTGGTAGTTTTGGTGTGATTTTCATGGTTGGAATACCAAGTGTCACAACGGTGGGTTCAGTCGATGTTTCTTCACAATTATCCACACGTCTGCACATCAGATTATTGTTTTGGCACATACACCTCTCACATTGTGATACGTTGTACCAAACTCCAGCCTGCAGAAATTTTTCTTTATATTATAACCATCTGTACATAACCATCTACTATAAATGAAAAAATTACAAGATATTTCATTAGAAAGTTAATCCCTGAGAAAAACACAGTCAGCATGATGGTACTGTGCCTCATGTGGTGTATGCACAGCTGGTTGCTCAATAAAGCTGTGGCTGTATCCTTCTTCAGGAACACAAAAGTGAATACTGTAACAGATTTTGTAATAATTGTTGTAATAATTTTCACTAAATATTAAAGGCACTTTTAAAAATTCAATACAGTATTTAAAAAAAATCTTTATAAAGAGTCCATATATTAACCCTTACAGACAATGATATACAGTATCAGAAAAAAATATTTGTCAGGATGGGGCCGATGGCTTCCGAATGCTACATGCAACTCGTGATGTCCGGGAGGGTTGGTATGCTTGGCTCTGTGGCAGACTGATCCTACTATATTTGGTAACCGAACATCATATTAATTACATCAGAATAAATACACATTACATTATTTATGTTAAACTATACATCAAAGTAAATACATCTCCCAATATCTACCATCCGTGGTTTCATAATATTTCACACAGATTGTGGACAGATACTTTTTTGAGATACTGTACAGTTATTAGCAGAGGTTCATCCCGAGCCAATCTGCATGACATGAGGCAGGTGATCTAGGAATACTGCATGGGGAAGAGTTGACAGATATACTCGTACTTTAAATAAATATCTAGTTACTTAAGATTTAAGATCGAAGTTTGCCTAAGAATACATTTATTTTATACTGTATTACTTACGGTACATAAGTAATACTGTATACTGTAGTACAGTTCATTAAAAAAAATCTTGTTCGATTCTACAAGCGGAGGTTACAGGATACAGTGGTACAGTGTAGGCGAGAGAGGGTTATCCAGACGAGATAGTGTCGGATAATGGGCCTCAGTTCATCAGTAAAAAGTTTGTGGATTACCTGTGGCAGCTTAGCATCATTCACACCTGCTCATGTGCGTATTGGCATAGGGCGAAAGGTGCGGTGGAATATTTTAACCAAACCTTCAAGACCTGGATCTGTAGTCTTCATCCCGGGCCTCAGTTACAGGATAGGTGCATAGTCGATTGGTGTACTACCGTGCCACACCACACAGCACCACAAGGGTGTCACCACCAGTGATGCTCCATGGGGGTCAGATGTATTTAGATCTGCCAGGGATCTCTTCCCTGGTTCCAGAAGATCGAAGTCTGAACCAGTGAGTGAATCGTCCTCAGCAGAGCAGAATTAAGAGACGCTATGATGACAGACATAGTGCGAAGGCAACAAACCTAAGACCAGGGGACTACATCCATGTATGGCGCCAAGGTCAAGTTCCAAAGATGATTCCACGCTACTTGAAGCCAGTATGAAATGACATGTAGGTGGGGCACTCCTTGTATTGTTTCACAGATGGTTCAACCAGGAATGCCATCCACCTCGTGTGTTCAATGTGTCCATCAACCTCGGGTAATACTCTGAATGGCATCAAAGCGTCGGATGGGTCCACTTCAGGGTCAACCTTCCCGGACACCCAGTCTCCTGATGTGTCACTGGTCAGCACCCTGGAAGTCCTAGAAGCTTCTGGGTGCGGTCGTGAGCTGCCACTTACCAGTAGCGGCTGCAGACAGTAGCAGCCAGATAGATTGCAAATGAACAGACTGTGAGATCATAGTGTGTGTGTGTTTCATTTTTTGTATTGGTTTAAAAATAAATCATGTGAAACACGAAGATTTGCAGAACAACACAAGCTGCGCAAATTTTTCAATTCCATTAAAAAGTTTTATGGGCCAATAACGCATGGCGAAGCCCCCCTCTGCTCATCCAACGGTAACTCCCTAATTAAAGATGAAGAAGTCATCCTTCAGCCCTGAAAAGAGTACTACCTTTCACTGTTCAACTGAAACACCGATGTAGATGTCCTGACTACCCAGTAGGTCCCTCAGCATCCAGAGCTGACCCACCACAGCTATCCTCCACCCCTGGATGAGGTAGCTACTGCCATCAAACACATGAAAAATTACAAAGACTCAGGGCCTGATGGAATCCCAGCCGAGGTGTATAAAGCAGGAGGACCTCTGCTTACCAGCCTCCATCATCAATATTTATAAGAACAAGGGAGACCGGTCAGAATGTGGCAACTACAGCGGGATCTCGCTGCTGTCCATAGCTGGCAAGATTATCACCCAAGTCCTCCTAAACAGGCTTCTTCCTGAGGCAGAAAACTTCTTCCCAGAATCTCAATGTGGCTTCAGACCATCATGTGGCACCACTGACATAATCTTTGCTGCCCGCCAGTTACAGGAAAAGTGCAGATAACAGTGTTGTGACCTGTACATGGCCTTCATCGACCTAACCAAGGCCTTCGACTCGGTTAACAGGGAAGCCCTCTGGCGGACCCTCAGCCGTTTTGGCTGCCCACCAAAATTCATTGCCATTGTGAGGCAATTCCACAATGGCATGAACGGCAGTGTCCTGCACAATGGCACCCAGTCTGAGTTCTTCCCCATCCAAACGAGGGTAAAACAAGGATGTTTACTGGCACCATCTCTCTTTTCCATTTTCTTGGCTCCCTTCCTTACTTGTGCCAGTGTCAATTTAGTTGGAAGGGTGGACATCCAGTACCGGATGAAGGGTCTTCTCAACATAAGATGACTCCAGGCAGGAACAAAAGTGTCGGTAGCTTCCGTTACCAAACTTCAGTATGCAGACAACCTCACCCTTGTCGTTTACACTGAACGCGACATACAGGAAATCCTGAACACCTACAAAGATGCGTATGCACACTTTGGCCTTGAGGTGAATGTACGTAAGACTAAGATTCTCTTTCAGCCTGCCCCTGGATCAGCCACACCTCCTCCAACCATCCAGCTGAACGGTACTACCCTCTCAAATGTTACCCACTTTCAATATCTCGGCACCCACCTGTCCACCACTGCGGACAACGATGAAGAGATTCAACATCGGATCAGATGTGCATCTCAAGCCTTTGGCAGACTCCGTACCCGTGTCTCCACCCTGCTATATGGCAGCGAGACATGGGTCACATACAGGAGGCACCTTAAGGCACTAGAAAACTTTCATCAACGTAGTTTACTTTCCATCCTCCGAGTTCGCTGGGAAGACAAGAGAACAAATGCCAGTATTCTCGCTGACACCAACTGTAGGAGCATCGAGGCTATCATTATCCATGAACAACTACGATGGACTGGCCATGTTACCCACATGGACACCAGTAGACTGCCAAAGCAGCTACTTTACAGTCACCTAACAAATGGTAAATGTAACGCTGGTAGGCAACTGAAAAGTTATAATAATAGTCTTAAGACAAACCTGAAAAAGTGCCAAATCGACTCCTGGGAAACAATTACTCCACACCGTGACACTTGGAGGATCACCACACGAAAAGGTGTCAATATTTTCAAGTTAGCCCGACTGCATACCAAGGCATACAAGCATCATTGTGGGAAAGAAGCTGCCTCTGCCCTTCCCACACTAGATGTAGCCCTCCACATGTGCAATATGTGAACGACACTGCCGGTCCCGAAGCGGCCTCTTTAGTTACCTCAGAACTCATCAACGTAGGTGACATCCTTCATAACACATATCATTGTACCATAACCGGATGATCGTCATAATCGATTCTGAGTGACAGCAAAGTAGTAGTAGTAGTATTGTATGTTTAAAGAACGAATAGATATAATCCTATACTTTACTATCTTCTTATAACAGGTCCTTCCTAGATGATGGGATTCATAATGTACTGTATATCCTAATTTAAGCAAAGGAGTGTAGTGTCGTGGCAATTGGATACTGTCTCGAACTTAGGTTATAATGAACTGGGGGTTTGATTACTCTTTGCAGCTCATATGGGTTAATGGGTGGCACCACTGGTGGTACAAATTTTAATAATCTGGCCAGGACTAATGAACAGAACTCTCCCGGTGGAAGCCCATGAGTTAACACTACATCTCCTTCTCTCCCACATTCCTCCCATATACACTAAACTCAACTAAAGGGACTAAATTCTTAAATAAAAAAAAAAGTGTTAGAAATGTTACTGATCTGACCTGATCAATGTCAGGTGGAGGTGGGATAGGATAGGGTGGTCTCATGCAATGTCAGGTCACCCAGTGACAAGGTGAGGGATTAGTGGGTCTCATAACCTGAAGATGTCTTCAATAAAGATAAAAGCTATGTAGCAAATACATTTATGAGCAGCATAAAAAGTTTATAAACTTTTATTCACAACATCTACTCTATTTGTGTTAGAGAAATGAATTTGGTACCATTGCATATATGGAGATGCATTCCTGATGATGTTATTTTTAACCTATGAGATAAAGTTTATACAGTATTATATATGAAGGGTACAGAATATTACAGTAACTTATCTTTACTAATTAATGAATAACAAATAAACAATTTTGTGTCATGAACGAGTTGTAGTAGAATGATTGAAAGAGGCAGAGGTCGCAAGTGGAAGGCAAACCTTTTTTTTTGGGGGGGGGGGTGATCCTCAATAAATTCTCTACCAGACTTTTCCAATAACAGATCCTTAAACAAAATATTTTCACACAATATAATGATGGGAACTCACTTCTCTTAAGAAAAAAAAAAAGATATGTTGATACTAGAGTCTATAAAATCAGTTCTAATTATCTTAGAAACACCTTTTTTTTTACTAAAAAATCCTGAATAATTTATCTAAAAATATGGATGAATAAATGTATTTAAAAAACTAAAAATCTATATGCTATGGGCATGCAAGGAACCTCGTGAATGGAGCAGTGTGTCACAGTGGAATTTTCAACCCCGGGGAAAGATTTCCCAAGAGTCAAAGCATGCATCTCACACTGACAGACACAAGATCTAGAACATAAGAACATAAGAATGGAGGAAACTGCAGCGGGCCTATTGGCCCATACTGGGCAGTCCCGTTTACACCTAACCCCTATTGCTCATATGAGCATCCAACCTATGTTTGAAGCAATTCAGCGTATTCGAGTTAATGATGATATTTGGTAACTTGTTCCATTCATCCACAACTCTGTTTCCAAACCAGTGTTTACCCATTTCACGCCTAAATCTAAATTTGTCTAATTTAAAACCATTGTTACGAGTTCGCTCCTGGTTGGATAGTTTGAGTACCTTTGTAATGTCCCCTTTGTTTAGCCCTGCCTTCCACTTGTACACCTCTATCAGGTCGCCCCTCGCTCTACGTCTCTCAAGGGAGTGCAAATTAAGATGCTTTAACCTGTCTCTATACTCAAGGTTCCTAATGCCCGGGATTAGTCTTGTCATTCTCCTCTGAATTCTTTCCAAGGATTCTATATCCATTCTGTAATACGGTGACCAGAACTGAACTGCGTAATCCAGGTGTGGTCTCACAAGAGCAAGATACAGTTTTAGGATGACCTCGCTAGTCTTGTAACTAACACTCCTTTGTATGAACCCAAGTACTTTATTAGCCTTGTTACGAGCAAAAACACATTGTTTACTTGGCTTAAGGTTCCTACTTATCATTACTCCTAAATCTCTCTCGCAGTCGGATTTCTCTATGGCATCGTTGTTCATCTGGTATCTGGTTTCCCTGTTTACATCTCCTATACTGAGTACTTTACATTTGTCGACGTTGAATTTCATCTGCCATTTTTCAGACCATTCGAAAAATTTGTTTAGATCTTCCTGTAGTTTTGCCGAGTCCTCGTCAGATTTGATAACACGTCCTATTTTAGTGTCATCAGCAAATTTACTTATGTTCCTGTCAATGCCGATATCTATTCGTTTATGTATATAATAAATAATAATGGTCCAAGTACTGAGCCTTGGGGAACTCCACTTGTGACGTTGCTCCAATGGGACTTAGTGCCGTTAATGCTCACTCGCTGTTTCCTGTCCTGTAACCACGCCCTAATCCATTTAAGGATGTCACCTTTGATGCCATGAGCTTCTACCTTTCTAATTAGTCTTTCGTGGGGGACTCTGTCGACGGCTTTGCTAAAGTCGAGATATACCACATCATAATTGTGCCCCTCGTCCACCGATTCGAAAACTGATGAAAAGAATGTTAATAGATTAGTTAGGCAAGAACGTCCGCTTGTGAAGCCATGCTGGGAATCATTGATCAATCGGTGCTTCTCCAGGTGATTTCGAATAGAGTTTGAAATGATTGCTTCCAGTAATTTGCCTACTATTGATGTTAGACTGATTGGGCGGTAGTTAGAGGATAGTGATCTATCCCCCTTCTTGAAAATCGGTATTACATTCGCTATCCTCCAGGATTCTGGTACTACACCTGTTTTTAATGACATGTTAAACAACTTTGCTAAGGGCATACTAAGCTCTTCCTTACATTCCTTTAATACTCTGGCAAATATCTCATCGGGACCAGGTGACTTATTAGGCTTTAGTTTGTCTATTTGCTTACTAACATCGTTACTAGTCACTACTATCTCACTTAATTTGTTTTCTTCACTATCTCTGAATAGAGTCGGTGCCTCGGGTATCATGTTTAAATTTTCGGTGGTGAAAACTGTTGAAAAATATTTATTCAAATTATTGCTCATTTCTCCGTCGTTATCAGTGAGCTCGCCGAAGTCTGACCGTATTGGTCCAATCTTTTCTCGTGTTTTAGTTTGATACATTTGGTAGAATCCTTTGGGGTTTGTCTTCGCCTCCCTTGCTATCCTTACCTCATTATTCCTCTTTGCTTTCCTTATCTCGGTTTTAACCCTACTCGCCAAACTCTATAATAGTCCCGGAGGTGAATTTCGCCACGATTTATCCTTCTACCTATAGCCTTCCTTTGGCCAATCTGTATTTATTTACAAAAACACCGCTATACAGATACAATATATTATAAATAAACAAATCAATGGATATTACTTCTGTCATCTTGAGTCTACAGTAGGAGTATACTGTCCAATCTCCTGAATGTAATACAGTACATGACTGTAATCACTTTTTACATCTTTTGACACTTGTGATGGAGGTGTGGTAGGGGGGCGGGATTAGTGGGTCCCAAGTTAACTGACCTGATGCAATGCCAGGCCCACGCAATATATATAAAGTCCTCTCTTATTTGCAGTGGAGGTGGGGTGGGAGATTAGTGGTCTCATATTACTTGCCTTCTGATGTAATCTCAGGTCACCACATCCATTGTTAGGGTGGGGGATCAGAGCAAAATCACTTCACAGTCAGAGCAAAAGAGCTTTACAGTCACTTAAACAGAGTATAATGTGCACTTTAGTAATTTCCTCTCACTGTAAGGTAAAAAAAAAACACCTATGATGACCGATAAACAATGAGCTCCATTTCTTACACACTTGTAACCAAGAAGAAACATTGGTTGGATGTAGTTCACCAGATGAGTGATGCACTCTATATGCTAACTTGGCGAGTTGGCGGGATGACGAATATCATTAATGCGAGTTTATTTACATAACAAATAGGAAAGTGGCGTTATTATATCAACATTGTTAACGCAAATTATCGCAAATTGGAATATTACAAATAGAGGTTTACCTGTGCTACTGAGATAAGTTTTCCGAGAGTCTAAACTATGTATCTCGTACAGACAGACACTATCGTACATCCCCAGATTGTTTCCAGGTGCTGGGGAAAGTTTTCTGAGAGTCTAAATTACGCATCTCACACGGACAGACACAGAGTTGTATTTATTTATGCAAAGACTAATGTACACATACAATATATTGTAAATAAAGAAGGTATACATACTACTGTATACTACACTTTACTCTACTCACCAGCAGATGCTGTTGTTTTGGGCTTGTGATGCAGGCAGGTCAAAAGGTGATATGATGATACAGAATGACCTGCCACTCTCCTAAGCCAAGTATTACTAACTGTCACTTTCCTCTACCTCCATGAAAGATGAATTGTACACACACTGTAAACTACAGTGGCCTTGCAAGTTTCAAGATTGCTTTGCTCTGGGGACCCAGCGCGGAACTACTGAATCGCAGAACTCACGATGTATGTTTACATGTTAAAGGTTTCTTGGTCATTCTGGCGCTCATACCAAAATCCCTATTGTTTGTCCTTTCAGCCCCTTCACTCCCCCAATTTCAACCAGAAAACAATGCTTTAATTTGACAGAAATAAAGATAATATACTATAGAAATAGAAATAAGAAAAATGAATGGGTAGAAAGGAATTATGTGTAGGGAGGGACAATAGGCAGGTATGGTGGTTGAGGGTGGAATGATTCAGCAAAGATCCCCCTCTGGCAGATTTCCACCAGCCTGACCCCATTAAAATGACAATATGTAATTTCACCATAATTACCACATTATTTAGGTTCATTTGGTGCCAGGTTAATAAAATATTATCGTAAATAATAATCAATTAAAAAAAATACACTCAACCCAGACGATTTATTGTGTAGTATGTATTAAAGTTCCTGGTGATATGTTTAAATGGATTAACAGCTGATCATCCAGCCAGCCAAAGAAGCCATTTACGGTATGTAATATACAATAGAATCCCGGTTATTCAGAATTCATGCAACTGGCAGATTCAACTAACCGGCACCAGAATGAAATAATAATAATAACAAGTCCTCCCAAATTAGCTAGAAATGTAAGTTTGGATACTGCACACAATGAGGATGAGCTGCCATATTCATCGCTATGATAAACAATAAAATCGATACATAGCATATCATAAAATACAATAGCACATATTGCATGGACAAAAAATAGCTCCTTCTACATTCAAACCATCATCTGGGTGACATGACACAGTTCAAGTAGGAGTTACCCGACTGTCTCACAAATGTGTGGCTGCCACAATGGCTGTGTTATGCCATGACATCACATTGGGAAGGAGCGCGACCACACAGTTATAGCCCAGTAACCCACCGCCTTCAAAAACATTCATTTCGGTAAATTTTTCTTGTAACACCGTTCACTTGTAGCAAGTTAAAAATATATTCTTCTAGTGTATTTGTGTGTGCGGAAATTAGCCTTTTTTTTTAGCGATTTTTTTCGTTTGACGTTTTCCGAGAAAAAAAAGTGCCTAAGCGACTAACAAATACACAATAAAACACTAGAAAAACAATAACCAAACCTAACCTATCCTAACCTAACCTGACCTAACTTAACTGACTCTCACCATATGATGGAATCACCTATTTCTTACCTTATTGGCCTGGTTCTTGTTCGTCGTTGCATTCTGGGATTCTTACACAATGCCACATATGTTGGTCTTTGCGATATTTACATTCAGTCTTGCTCTTAGTACACTTTACTGAGGTTGGAAGAACACCATGCGATCGAAAAAATGCTATAGTTTCTTCGTTTTTTTTCCAAAAACTCGCAATCAGCTCCATATACTTTAAGTGACACCCATCGCAGACTTCCATGGTCGGAACTGAACTTGAATTTCAAAATATGAGACCAAAAAGAATACTCGAATTTGATTGGGCCAAAAATTCCGCGAATTAAACCCAAAAACATTTTAATTGGTTTCAAAATAAAAAAGGCTTTTGATTGGCCGCGTGACATGTACAGCAACGCATGGGCAGGATGATTTATGACGGAGACGCAGGAGACACGCAGTGTTGGAGGAGAGGCAGACGATAATGGCAGGATGTTAATGGAAGAAAATATAAAATATTTTGGAAGAGCTATCTCCGTTATTATACATTTCCGCCGGTAATGTAATAGATGAAAATTATCTTATAATTAGACGTCTTATTCGAATATGATAATAGATTAGTGGTAGGAATGAACGGTGCTACAAGAAAATAATACCTTCATTTCCTACATACACACACCCATGCTCTTCATTTTTCTTATTTTATAGTTTTATATAATATTTTCTATATTTCTATGTGACATTAGAGCAGTGTAATGATTTTCCCACATATTTTATAGTTACATTACGAGTAACCTTGATGTGGGTCATGAAAAATTACCTGTGCCCGGGTGAGTTAATGCCCTAAAAAAAAATATATATATATATATATATATATATATATATATATATATACATATATATATATATAAGTAGAAATATATATATATACATATATATATATATATATACAGCATATAAAATAATAAACATGGCTACTAAGCTACTTGAAAACCTTACCAAAGTTGCTAGTGATCCAAAGAAGAAAATAGTTTCCCTGAACAATGTGCACAAGGTTGAAATATTACAGAAACTAGACTGTAGAGTGTCTGTTCATCAACTTTGTCAACTTTATATTTTGCCCCTCTCCCCACTTCGATTTAACAGCATATTGGATTTAACGGTATGGACCAGGTCCTGTTAATGCCGTTAAATTGCGGTTCAACCTGTAGCAACAATGAGTAGAGAGAGGCAAGTACACATAGTCGTTGGCTGTTTAAAACTGAGGCCATCGTGGCGCTACCAAAAGGAAAACAAAGTGACCAGCCAAATCTGCCAGTTTCAAAACTAAACAGCTTAAAATAACCTGCCAACTTTCAATTTCCTGAAAGCCGGATAAATGATCAAGTAGCTGTACTGTATACTGTTCACTTGTATTCTATTGCAAAATAAGAGGTTTATACATTCTACTATTTACTATACCTATATTCTATTGTTAAAAAAAGGCTTACCATTCAGACAATTCAATCACAAACCAATAATAGGTGACAAACTTAGTTGGTTGACATTCACACTCAGCAACCTTCCACAGATACATTAATACAATTTCAATATGATTTAAACAAGAGACAGCTCTTCTTCGAAAAATTACGTTTTATTAATCTGTTCATTTGCTTAAAAGAGATGTTTCTCTAAACATTTATGAGTAATTTTTCAACTAACAATATAAACATACCGGCAAAGCTAGTCCGTTAGGAAGACGACAGTTGCAGTCTGCCAGAGATACACATTTAGCTTCATTAATCATGAAAAATCCAGGTGGACAGGTGTTGGTCTTGAACCTCTCAACACACCCAGGGGCACAGTTATCCTCAGACTGAAAAGCAAGATTTTTTTTCACCATTCAAAAGGTTTTTAAGAAATCTAACTGATCTCTGACATGTTATCATTTCATGATGGCGGAGCTCAGGGAATGGCCATTAGTGACCTGATGGTCTCAAAGTCGAAGCAGATTAAGGAAAGAGAAACTGTTGTGACAGCAAAGTGGATTCACAGCTTGTTACCTCTCCTCAAAGTCAGTGGCTTATGCCCCAGTTCGTCCACCTGTGTGTGACTACTGTACCGAGATCGTTATTACGAGTCATATTCAGATAAGAGAAAACTCTGAAAAAATGGTTCAAGTTCAGAGGTCGAATCTCTGATGGTCTACAGTCCTCTGTTGTTTTTGTATAGGTAGGTAATCTTTCATTACCACAGGAAGATAGTGATCCTGCCTTGCCAGTTAAGAGACAGAGCTTAGAAGTCCTACATATAATGTCCAGTTTCCCCTCTGTAAAAGAGGGTTGGTAACAGGAAGGTGATCCAGCTTTACAACTTGCTTCAAATTTGTCTCATGGAAACCAGGACACCATGTTATCAGGTAATAACAGCTAACCCCCACAAGTGTGAAAATGGTCAGATAACAGTGGCGATGATGATAATACCAATATAATTAACATATACTCTATATTTATTCAAATGAAAAATACTGTATTTATGAGTAGAAACTACTCGCCAGTTTATTGCTGTTTCCTGTATGAGGAAAGCTGGCATGGATACTGAGATTAGAGGCATCAATAATTATCAATAAAGAAATTAGAAGTATCCTATTTTGGGGCCAAAACTTATAAATCAATGTCCCTTATCTTTTAAAAATGTATAACTCCAAAGGAATTAGGTGTTAGGACTGATTTTTAATTATATTAATCTTACAAAACAGCAATCATCCTATACTATACAGACCCTGATTATAAAGTGCCCAAACCTGTTTACTCTCAATGTGTTTGGGCCATATCTGAGAGGTCATAAGCACTGAAAACCAATGAGGAGAGACAGTTGAAAATGAGTGTGATGAAATTAGCTGAAGTTAAAAACATATTAAACAATATGTCTGCTGTTGCCAAATTTAGTAACGAGTGAAACAAATAAGCCAAAACCAAGGCCACTAATACAAGGAAACAGAAAATCACTAGTGACCAACCTTATCTCTATCTGAGTTGTCTCTATGATGAAACTATTACCTCGGATGACTTATCTTTATTAAAAATGAGGCTTCAATGCCTGCACTAGTGAGCACTGAAAATCCTTGAAGTAGGTCTGAGGTTCATGATGCAAAATGAATGTGTACTGTGACAGAAGACTGTAAAGTCCCTGACTTAAGTCTGTAATTTAAGACTTAAGACGATTGTAGAGAGCTGCAAAAATCTCCATATTGAAAGCTCTATTATGAGAAGAAGAATAATCCTCAAAGTAATGTACAGAAGACTCCTGGCAGTACCATTAACACTGGTAATGAAGTACACAGAAGACAGCAAAATAAGTCATTGATGGAATTAGTATTATGAAATATTTCCTGGATCCCTAAGGTCATAAGAAAAGGACCATAATTCCCTAAAGTATGGGGAGCAAATAATCATTATCAAACTCATCCAAGAGGAAAGTATAACAGTTCACATCCACTGGCCAGTCTCTAGTCCTTGACCAACACATTGAGGCTCTAACTTATTCAATCTTTTATTTGTCAATATTAAAATAAATCATTACTTGTGCAGGATGCGTATCTAACAATACAAACAGAAAATAATAAGACAAGACTCAAAATACTAACCTTGCACATCCCATTTTGGCGGAGGACTGAATTATGGTACAAGCATACCCTGTCACAAGGCATTGCACACTGTTCATATGTCATGGAAGGTGGACACTCTGCAATGAATATTATTACAAGAAAGTTTACTTATCATGATTTTTTTATAGAATATCCAGCTAAAAGTTCCTGTTGATCCATAGGCGTGGTTATATATATATATATATATATATATATATATATATATATATATATATATATATATATATATATATATATATATATATATATATATATATATATATATATATATATATATATATTCTCGATTTAATGGAATCCGATATAAAGAATTCTTAATTTAGCAGAAGAAATTTTTCAGCTATTTTTCGCTCGATTTAGTGAACTAGTTCGCTAAATCGAGATTGATTCGATTAATACGCTCACACCTCCGGAGACACCTCAAGACACATGACATGTACATAAAAACATTAGAAACATTATTCACGGCTTACCCTAAACTAGGGGGTTCGGTGTTTGTTTTCAAAATTTTCTATAATTTCCAAACATTTTTCCAATTGATAGCTACACTCTTTGACTTTCTCCTCCACACCACTTCCGTTTTGAGACTCCTGAGACATTTTCGGCATGATGTCTAAGCATAGTAGTTAGTTGGCTGAGTTGTAGACTGAGAGGTAACAGTGAAGAACACACACGGTGGCGGCAGGACACAGACTGAGTGGATGTAAACAAACCCCATGTGCCAAGCGGCTCATTTGGTGCGAAAATAACGGAAGGTTCAATTTAGTGAAAATTTGATGGAATCACACTCAATTTAGTGAGCTAGTTTGCTAAATCGAGTGAAAATAATGGAAAGGTCAACTTTGCAGAAATTTAAATTTAACAACGGGCTCGAATTAGTTCGTTATATAAAAAAGTACCGTGTACACACTATATATATATATATATATATATATATATATATATATATATATATATATCAACGACCTCACCAGCCAGGAACCGAACCCTTGATCTTATGCGTGTGACCAAGGAATGCTACCAACCATGCCACAAGGACACTAAAAGCAATCCTAGACTTTGTTATATTTCACACAAAACCTCCCAGTGGGAGGTTGACAGCGCCATCAGCACGATGAACAGGCTTTGTGTGAAATATAACAAAGTCTAGGATTACTTTTAGTGTTCTTGTGGCATGGATTGTAGCGTTCCCTGGTCACACGCATAAGGTCGAGGGTTCGAGTCCTGGCTGGTGAGGTCATTGAGTATATGTTCAAGTCCGTGTGTTATATGGACTAAAAATGAAATATATATATATATATATATATATATATATATATATATATATATATATATATATATATATATATTGCGCAGTTCAATTCTGGTCACTGTATTACAGAATGAATATGGAATCCTTGGAAAAAATTCTGAGGAGAATGACAAGACTAATCCCGGTCTTCTTTTTTTTTTATTTGGCACACCCCTACATCCTGTGTAAGGTGAAGCGCAGAAGCGTTTACAGCGCCCAACAGGGAAGCATGCTAAGTTCATGCTTGCCTTTATGTCTCATGAGTTAAGGGCATAGAAGCCCGAAGAGTCAAGGGCGTAGAAGCCTGAAGAGTCAATGGTTTATGTCATCAAGTTATTGGAAGCTCCAACAATTTTCCCTGAACATCGAATTCGCAACTTTCGATTTACAACAGGTACCTACATTACTGCTAGGTGAACAGGGACCAATGAGGGCTAGGAAGTATGTCCAAACAACTTTACCACCAGCCCGGGAATCGAACCCGTGACATCTCGCTTGAGAGGCAAGAGCGGTGCTGTTCTACCATCGGCGCCCCATCCCAGGCATTAGGAACCTTGAGTACAGAGACAGGTTAAAGCATCTTAATTTGCACTCCCTCGAGAGACGTAGAGTGAGGGGCGATATGATCGAGGTGTATAAATGGAAATCAGGGCTAAGCAAAGGGGACATTACAAAGGTACTCAAACTATCCAACCAGGAGCGAACTCGTAACAATAGTTTTAAATTAGACAAATTTAGATTTAGGCGCGAAATAGGTAAACATAGCTTCAAACATAGGTTGGATGGATATATAAGCAATAGGGGTTGGGTGTAAATGAGACTGCCCTGTATGGGCCAATAGGCCCGCTGCAGTTTCCTCCATTCTTATGTTCTTATATTCGATAAATCGCCATTCGATAACTCGGGATTTCATATAACTCGGCACCGATATGGCCTCGGAATGTATTATAGTATAACTTGGGAAAAGCCGAGATAAAAAAAAAACTATGGTAAAATCTCGGCATATTTGGCCTCGTGGGTAACACTCGCCGCGTTGCACTCCACGCTTGGTCAGTCTGGTTTTGTTATTGTTGTGGTCAAGAGTGTGCTGGCTCACTCACTATACATTGCACTACAGAGTATCTAGGGCACCAGAATTAATATGTAGCACTCCCTGGTAAAATTTGGTTCCTACGGTATTAACCCATTAACACCCAACAACCTCCGCCATTCATGTCAAGCCAGCCACTGTATGCAAAACGTTTCCACTAGATTTCATTTAATTTACAATTCAATTCATTTAATCTGAATCCCAACATCTGAATCTTCCAGGTATCCCAACTGTGTTCTCTTTGGTAAAAATTTTAATTTAGTCCAACAATCCAAAAGCAAATGAAATCATATATTCGCATGTCTAACACCTGTTTGCTATAACCACTTTTTATAGAAAAAAAAGCTATGATAATAAAATTGACACATAGCATGTCATAAAATACAATAGCACATATTTTATGTACAAAAAATAGCTCCTTCCACACTCAAACCATCATCTAAGACTCTAAGTGATGCTAGAGTTCAGCGAGGCAATCAGGTGACAGTGGAGTCAACCAACTGACTGGTGAGAGTATGACTGGTGAGAGTATGACTGGTGAGAGTAAGACTGGCGAGAGAATGACTAGTGAGAGTATGATTGGTGAGAGTAAGACTGGCGAGAGTAAGACTGGTGAGAGTATGACTGGTGAGAGTATGACTGGTGAGAGTAGGACTGGCGAGAGTATGATTGGTGAGAGCAAGACTGGTGAGAGTAAGACTGTCGAGAGTAAGACTGGCGAGAGTATGACTGGTGAGAGTATGACTGGTGAGAGTATGGTTGGTGGGAGTAAGACTGGTGAGAGTAAGACTGGTGAGAGTAAGACTGGTGAGAGTAAGACTGGTGAGAGTATGACTGGTGAGAGTATGACTGGTGAGAGTATGACTGGTGAGAGTATGGTTGGTGGAGATAAGACTGGTGAGAGTATGACTGGTGAGAGTATGACTGGTGAGAGTAAGACTGAGCGAAAGTATGTGGTGAGTATGATTGGTGAGAGTAAGACTGGTCAGGGATATGACTGGTGAGAGTATGACTGGTGAGAATTATGACTGGTGAGAGTATGACTGGTGAGAGTATGACTTGGCAGGAAGTAAGACTGGTGAGAGTATGACTGGTGAGAGTAAAACTGGTGAGAGTAAGACTGGGAGAGTAAGACTGGTGAGAGTATGACTGGTGAGAGTAAGACTGGTGAGGAGTAAGACTGGTGAGAGTAAGACTGGAGTATGACTGGGAGGTATGACTGGTGAGGAGTATGACTGGTGAGAGTAAGACTGGTGAGGTATGACTGGTGGGAGATATGACTGGTGAGAGTAAGACTGGTGAGAAGTACGTTGGTGAGTGTGATTGGTGGGAGTAACTGGTGAGAGTATGACTGGTGAGAGTATGACTGGTGAGGAGTATGACTGGTGAGTATGACTGGTGAGAGTATGACTGGTAGTAAGACTGGTGAGAGTATGACTGGTGAGGTATGACTGGTGAGATAAGACTGGTGAGAGTATGACTGGTGAGGTATGACTTGGTGAGGAGTAAGACTGGTGAGACTAAGACTGGTGAGAGTATGACTGGTGAGAGTATGACTGGTGAGAGTATGACTGGTGAGAGTAAGACTGGTGAGAGTATGACTGGTGAGAGTATGACTGAGAGAGTAAGACTGGTGAGAAGTAAGACTGGTGAGAGGAGACTGGTGAGGCGACTAGGAGAGTAAGACTGGTGAGAGTATGACTGGTGAGAGTAAGACTGGTGAGAGTATGACTGGTGAGAGTATGACTGGTGAGAGTAAGACTGGTGAGAGAGTAAGACTGAGGAGAGTATGACTGGTGAGAGTATGACTGGTGAGAGTAAGACTGGTGAGAGAAGGACTGGTGAGAGTAAGACTGGGAGAGTGCGACTGGTGAGAGTATGACTGGTGAGAGTATGACTGGTGAGAGTAAGACTGGGGAGAGTATGACTGGTGAGAGTGATGACAGGAGAGTATGACTGAGAGAGTAAGACTGGTGAGAGAGTATGACTGGTGAGAGTATGACTGGTGAGAGTAAGACTGAGGAGAGTATGACTGGTGAGAGTAAGACTGGTGAGAGTATGACTGGTGAGTAAGACTGGTGAGAGTATGACTGGTGAGAGTAAGACTGGTAGAGTATGACTGGTGAGAGTAAGACTGGTGAGTATGACTGGTGAGAGTATGACTGAGAGAGTAAGACTGAGAGTAAGACTGGTGAGTATGACTGGTGAGAGAGGTATGACTGGTGAGAGTAAGACTGGTGAGAGTATGACTGGTGAGAGTATGACTGGTGAGAGTAAGACTGGTGAGAAGAAGGACTGGTGAGAGTATGACTGGTGAGAGTAAGATCAGAGAGTATGACTGTGAGAGTATGACTGTGGGAGTAAGACTGGTGAGAGTAAGACTGAGGGAGTAAGATCAGAGAGTATGACTGGTGAGAGTATGACTGGTGAGAGTAAGACTGGTGGAGAGTGGATGATGAGAGTAAGACTGGTGAGAGTATGACTGGTGAGAGTATGACTGGTGAGAGTATGACTGGTGAGAGGAAGACTGGTGAGTAAGACTGGTGAGAGTATGATTGGTGAGAGGCGACTGGTGAGAGTATGACTGGTGAGAGTATGACTGGTGAGAGTAAGACTGGTGAGAGTATGACTGGTGAGAGTAAGACTGGTGAGAGTATGACTGGTGAGAGTAAGACTGTGAGAGAATGACTGGTGAGAGTATGACTGGTGAGAGTAAGACTGGCGAGAGTAAGACTGGTGAGAGTAAGACTGGTGAGAGTGAGGACTGGTGAGAGTATGACTGTGAGAGTATGACTGGTGAGGAGGCGACTGGTAGGAGTAAGACTGGTGAGAGCATGATTGGTGAGAGGCGACTGGTGAGACTAAGACTGGTGAGAGTATGACTGGTGGAGAGTATGACTGGTGAGAGTAAGACTGGTGAGAGTACATTTGGTGAGAGTATGACTGGTGAGACTAAGACTGGTGAGAGTAGGACTGGTGAGTATGACTGGTGAGAGTAAGACTGGCGAGAGTATGACTGGTGAGAGTAAGACTGGTGAGAGTAAGACTGGTGAGAGTATGACTGGTGAGAGTATGACTGGTGAGAGTAAGACTGGTGAGAGTATGACTGGTGAGAGATGACTGGTGAGAGTAAGACTGGTGAGAGTATGATCAGGAGGTAAGGGAGGCAGACTGGTGAGAGTAAGACTGGTGAGAGTAAGACTGGTGAGAGAAGGATGAAGAGAGTATGACTGGTGAGAGTAAGACTGGTGGAGGCATGACTGTGAGAGGAAGACTGTGAGAGTATGATTGGTGGAGAGTAAGACTGGTAGAGGGCGACTGGTGAGAGAAAGGACTGGGAGAGAAGGATTGGTGAGAGTAAGACTGGTGAGAGGGCGACTGGTGAGAGAAGGACTGGTGAGAGTAAGACTGGTGAGTAAGACTGGTGAGTATGACTGGTGAGAGTAAGACTTGAGAGTATGACTGGTGAGAGTAAGACTGGTGAGAGTATGACTGGTGAGAGCAAGACTGGAGAGAGGAGACTGGTGAGAGTAAGACTAGTGGGAGAGAAGGACTGGTGAGAGTAAGACTGGTGAGAGTAAGACTGGTGAGAGAAGGACTAGGAGAGTAAGACTGGTGAGAGGCGACCAGAGAGGTGAAGAGAGCACGGTGAGAGGCGACTGAGAGTAAGACAGAGAGAAGGACTGGGAGAGGACTGGCAGAGTGGCGACTTGGTGAGAGTAAGACTGGTGAGAGAGAGACTGGTGAGAGCAAGACTGGTGAGAGGCGACTGGTAGGAAGGACTGGTGAGAGGCGACTGGTGAGAGCGACTGGTGAGAGTAAGACTGGTGAGAGTATGACTGGTGAGAGGCGACTCGAGAGTAAGACGAGAGTATGACTGGTGAGAGTAAGACTGGGAGAGTATGACTGGTGAGAGTAGGACTGGAGAGGTGACTGGTGAGAGTAAGACTGGTGAGAGTATGACTGGTGAGAGGCGAGATGTGAGAGGTGACAGGAGAGTATGACTGGTGAGAGAGTAAGACTGGTGAGAAGTGGTGACAGGAGGCGACTGGTGAGAGGCGACTGAGAGAGTAAGACTGGTGAGAAGGACTGGTGAGAGTAAGGACTGGTGAGAGGCGACTGTGAGAGAAGATCAGGAGAGGCGACTTCAGAGAGTATGACTGGTGAGAGTAAGAGACCAGGAGAGGCGGACAGGAGAGGAAGACTGGAGAGGCGATTGAGAGGCGGGACTGGTGAGAGTATGACTGGTGAGAGTAAGACTGGTGAGCATGACTGGTGAGAGCAAGACTGGTGAGAGTAAGACTGGTGAGAGTATGACTGGGAGAGTAAGGGGTGAGAGTAAGACTGGTGGGAGAGTAAGGACTGGTGAGAGTAAGACTGGTGAGAGAAGGACTGGTGAGAGCAAGAGACTGGAGTGGAGAATGACTGAGGAGAGTATGACTGGTGAGAGTAAGACTGGTGAGAGTAAGACTGGTGAGAGTAAGATCATGAGAGGCGACTGGTGAGAGTATGACTGGTGAGAGTAAGGACTGGTGAGAGTATGACTGTGAGAGTAAGACTGGTGAGAGTGGGCACTGGTGAGAGGATGACTGGTGAGAGTAAGACTGGTGAGAGTATGACTGGTGAGAGGCGATTGGTGAGAGGATCAGAGAGATGACGAGAGTAAGACTGGTGAGAGCAAGACTGGTGAGAGGCGGACTGGTGAGAGCAGATGTGAGAGCACTGTGAGAGGGCACTGGCGGTGAGGCACTGGTGAGAGGCACTGAGTGAGTGCAGGCGACTGGTGAGAGAAGAGACTGGTGAGGACTGGTGAGGCATGACTGGAGAGTGGGCACTGGTGAGAGTGCGACTGGTGGAGGCGCGATGGTGAGAGGCACTGGTGAGAGCAGACTGGTGAGAGAAGCACTGGTGAGAGTAAGACTGGTGAGAGTAAGACTGGTGAGGACTGGTGAGAGGACTGATGAGAGTAAGACTGGTGAGAGGGGACTGGTGAGAGGATCTGGTGAGAGGCACTGGTGAGAGGGACTGGTGAGAGTAAGACTGGTGAGTAAGACTGGTGAGAGTAAGACTGGTGAGAGTAAGACTGGTGAGAGTATGACTGGTGACAGTGACTGGTGAGAGTAAGACTGTGAGAGCATGACTGGTGAGAGCAGACTGGTGGAGAGTAAGACTGGTGAGAGTATGACTGGTGAGAGTAAGACTGGTGGAGAGGCACGTGAGTATGACTGGTGAGAGTAAGACTGGTGAGAGTGGGCGACTGGTGAGAGGCACTGGTGAGAGTATGACTGGTGAGAGGGATTGTGAGAGGGACTGGTGAGAGTAAGCATCTGGTGAGAGTAAGACTGGTGAGAGGTGACTGGTGAGAGGCGATCAGAGGGACTGGTGAGGTAAGACTGGTGAGAGTAAGACTGATGAGTGGGTGACTGGTGAGGCACTGGTGAGAGGGGTGACTGGTGAGAGTATGACTGGTGAGAGTGACTGCAGAGTAAGACTGGTGAGAGTATGACTGGAGAGGCACTGGTGAGTAAGACTGGTGAGAGTAAGACTGGTGAGAGTAGGACTGGTGAGAAGGGACTGGTGAGAGTAAGACTGGTGAGAGTAAGACTGGTGAGTATGACTGGTGAGAGTAAGACTGGTGAGAGTAAGACTGGTGAGAGTATGACTGGTGAGAGTGGGCACTGTGAGAGGTCAGGAGAGTGACTGTGAGGCAGACTGGTGAGAGTATGACTGGTGAGTATGACTGTGAGAGGGCACTGGTGAGAGGACTGGTGAGAGGGGCACTGGCGAGAGGCACTGGTGAGAGTGGGCACTGGTGGGGAGAGTGGGCACTGGTGAGGCACTGGTGAGAGTAAGACTGGTGAGAGAAGGTGACTGGTGAGGCATCTGGTGAGAGTAAGACTGGTGAGAGGCACTGGTGAGAGTAAGACTGTGAGAGTAAGACTGGTGAGTGGGGACTGGTGAGAGTAAGGACAGTGAGAGTAAGACTGGTGAGAGTAAGACTGGTGAGAGTATGACTGTGAGAGGACTGGTGAGAGGGACTGGTGAGAGTATGACTGGTGAGAGTAAGGACTGGTGAGAGTAAGACTGGTGAGAGTAAGACTGGTGAGTAAGACTGGTGAGAAGACTGGTGAGAGCAAGACTGGAGTAAGACTGGTGAAGACTGGTGAGAGTAAGGACTGGTGAGAGTATGACTGAGAAGACTGGTGAGAGTAAGACTGGTGAGAGTAGACTGGAAGACTGGAAGACTGGTGAGATGGACTGGTGAGAGTAAGACTGGTGAGTAAGACTGGTGGAGTATGGACTGGGAGTAAGACTGGTGGAGTAGACTGGTAGGACTGGAAGACTGATGAGTAATGACTGGTGAGAGTAAGAGCTGGTGAGAGTAAGACTGGTGGAGATGGCGAGTGAGTAAGACTGGTGAGGAAGGACTGGTGAGCATGACTGGTGAGCAAGACCGCTGAGAGCAAGACTGGTGAGAGAAGACTGGTGAGAGTAAGACTGGTGAGAATAAAGACTGGTGAGAGTAAGACTGGTGAGGAGTAAGACTGGTGAGAGCATTGGTGAGAGGTGGTGACTGGTGAGAGTAAGACTGGTGAGAGTAAGACTGGTGAGAGGCTGACTGGTGAGAATGACTAGTGAGTGACTGGTGAGAGTATGCACTGGTGAGAGTAGATTGGTGAGAGGACTAGTGAAGGGGCACTGGTGAGTGGGCACTGGATGAGGCAGACTGGTGAGAGGGGCACTGGTGAGAGTAAGACTGGTGGAGAGTAAGACTGGTGAGAGTGACTGGTGAGAGCATGACTGGTGAGAAGACTGGTGAGAGTAAGACTGGTGAGAGGCTGACAGAGAGTAAGACTGGTGAGAGGTGACTATGAGAGTAGACTGGTGAGAGGTGACTGATGGGCACTGGTGAAGAGGCACTGGCAGGACTGGTGAGAAAAGACTGGTGAGAGGACTGGTGAGAGTACTGGTGAGTAAGACTGGTGAGAGTATGACTGGTGAGGATGGACTGAGTGAGCACTGGTGAGGGACTGTGAGAGGCGACTGGTGAGAGTATGACTGGAGAGGCACTGGTGAGAGTGCACTGAGGGCACTGGTGAGAGGCGACTGGCGAGGAACTGGTGAGAGCATGACTGAGGGCACTGGTGAGAGTATGACTGGTGAGAGTATGACTGGTGAGAGTATGATTGGTGAGCACTGGTGAGGCATGACTGGTCAGGAGCAAGACTGGTGAGAGTGACTGGTGAGAGTAAGACTGGTGAGAGTATAACTGGTGAGAGGGACTGGTGAGAGTAAGACTGGTGAGAGTAAGACTGGCAGAGGCACTGGTGAGAGTGAGACTGGTGAGAGTAAGACTGGCGAGAGTGAGGACTGGTGAGAGTAAGACTGGTGAGAAGACTGGAGAGTATGACTGGTGAGAGTAAGACTGGTGAGAGTAAGACTGGTGAGGAGGCGACTGGTGAGGACTGAGGCTGACTGGTGAGAGGGGGAGTGGTGAGAGGCACTGGTGAGAGTGATGGACTGGTGAGAGGGGCACTGGTGAGAGTATGGTGAGAGTATGTCTGGTGAGGGCATGACTGTGAGAGTGGGGTGACTGGTGAGAGTAAGACTGGTGAGAGGCACTGGTGAGAGTAAGACTGGTGAGAGTAAGACTGGTGAGGAGGGACGGTGAGGAGACGGGAGTAAGACTGAGAGGGGCACTGGTGAGCATGACTGGTGAGAGTGAGGACTGGTGAGAATAAGACTGGTGAGAGTAAGATGGTGAGAGGGGTGACTGGTGAGAGTATGATTGGAGAGAGTACCTGGTGAGAGAGTAAGACTGGTGAGAAGACTGGATGGACTGGTGGAGTAAGACTGGTGGAGTAAGACTGGTGAGAAGACTGTGGAAGACTGGTGAGAGTAAGACTGGTGAGTAAGACTGGTGGAGAGTAAGACTGGTGAGTATGACTGGTGGAGTAAGACTGGGAGAGAGAGGTGAGAAGGACTGGTGAGAGAAGACTGGAGGGTGACTGGTGAGAGTAAGACTGGTGAGTAAGACTGGAAAAGACTGGTGACTGGTGGATGGAAGGGCAGACTGGTGAGAGTAAGACTGGTGAGAGAGTATGACTGGTGAGAAAGTAAGACTGGTGAGAGCAAGACTGGTAATAAGACTGATGAGAGTATGACTGAGAGTAAGACTGGTGAGAGGCGACTGGTGAGAGTAGACTGGTGAGAGAAGACTGGTGGGAGACTGGTGAGAGTATGACTGGTGAGAGGCACTGGTGAGAGGGACTGGTGAGAGGCACTGGTGAGAGTATGACTGGTGAGAATGACTGGTGAGAGGGGACTGGTGAGAGTAAGACTGGTGAGAGTAAGACTGGTGAGAGGACTGGTGAGTAAGACTGGTGAGAGTATGACTGGTGGAGAGTAAGACTGGTGAGAGTAAGACTGGTGAGAGTATGACTGGTGAGAGTAAGACTGGTGAGTAAGACTGGTGAGGCATGACTGGTGAGGCGACTGGTAGAGGCACTGGTGAGAGTGGGTGACTGGGAGGCACTGGTGAGAGTGGGACTGGTGAGAGTGGACTGGTGAGGAGGCACTGGTGAGTAAGACTGGTGAGAGGCGACTGGGAGAGTAAGACTGGAGATGACTGGTGAGAAGACTGGTGAGTAAGACTGGTGAGTAAGACTGGTGGAGTAAGACTGGTGAGGAGTAAGACTGGTGAGAGTAAGGACTGGTGAGAGTAAGACTGGAGAGTATGACTGGTGAGAGACGGAAGACTGGTGAGTAAGACTGGTGAGTAAGACTGGTGAGTAAGACTGGTGAGAGTATGACTGGTGAGAGTAAGACTGGTGAAGACTGGTGAGTAAGACTGGTGAAGGACTGTGAGTAGGTGAAGACTGGTGAGAAGACTGGTGAGAGAGTAGACTGGATGAGTATGACTGGTGAGAAGTGAAGACTGGTGAGAGTATGAGCAAGACTGGAGGGACTGGTGGAGGCAGACTGGTGAGAGTAAGACTGGGAGTACTGGTGAGAGTGACTGGTGAGAGTAAGACTGTGAGAGTTGACTGGTGAAGCACTGGTGAGAGGCATCTGGTGAGAGTAAGGCTGGTGAGAGAAGACTGGTGAGGCACTGGTGAGAGTGAGACTGGTGAGGGCGATGTGAGTATGACTGGTGGGAGGGAGAGGACTGGTGAGCAGGGACTGGTGAGAGTGGGACTGGTGAGAGGCACTGGTGAGAGTAAGACTGGTGAGAGTGGGACTGGTGAGAGGCACTGGTGAGAGTATGACTGGTGAGAGTAAGACTGGTGAGCAAGACTGGTGAGAGTAAGACTGGTGAGAGTAAGACTGGTGAGACAGGGACTGGTGAGAATGGGACTGGTGAGAGTATGACTGGTGAGAGTAAGACTGGTGAGGGATGACTGGTGAGAGCAAGACTGGTGAGGCACTGGTGAGGGGACTGGTGAGAGGACTGGTGAGGCATGACTGGTGAGTGGGCACTGGTGAGAGGCATGGTGAGAGTATGATTGGTGAGAGTAAGACTGGTGAGAGGGACTGGTGAGAGTAAGACTGGTGAGAGTGGGGACTGGTGAGAGGACTGGTGAGAGTAAGACTGGTGAGAGGCACTGGTGAGAGTGGGACTGGTGGAGAGGATGACTGGTGAGAGTAAGACTGGTGGAGTGGGACTGGTGAGGTATGACTGGTGAGCAAGACTGGTGAGAGTAGGACTGGTGAGAGTAAGACTGGTGAGAGGCTGACTGGTGAGAGGGGACTGGTGAGGCATGAGCTGGTGAGAGGGACTGGTGAGAGGCACTGGTGAGAGCAAGGACTGGTGAGAGTATGACTGGTGAGAGGATCAGTGAGGCTGGATGAGGGACTGGTGAGAGCAAGACTGGTGAGAGGCGACTGGTGAGGGGACTGGTGAGAGTGGGGTGAGACTGGTGAGAGTAAGACTGGTGGAGAGTGCAGACTGGTGAGAGTATGACTGGTGAGAGTAAGACTGGTGAGAGTAAGACTGGTGAGAGTATGACTGGTGAGAGTGGGGCGACTGGTGAGAGTAAGACTGATGAGAGTATGACTGGTGGGAGTAAGACTGATGAGAGTATGACTGGTGAGAGTAAGACTGATGAGAGTATGACTGGTGGGAGTAAGACTGATGAGAGTATGACTGGTGAGAGTATGACTGGTGAGAGTAAGACTGCTGAGAGCAAGACTGCTGAGAGTAAGACTGATGAGAGTAAGACTGGTGAGAGTATGACTGGTGAGAGTAAGACTGCTGAGAGCAAGACTGGTGAGAGTAAGACTGATGAGAGTATGACTGGTGAGAGTATGACTGGTGAGAGTATGACTGGTGAGAGTATGACTGGTGAGAAATGTGACTGGTGAGAGTAAAGACTGATGAGAGTATGACTGGTGAGAATGAAAGACTGGTGAGAGTAAGACTGGTGAAGTATGATTGGTGGTGAGAACCAAGACGCTGGGTGAGAGTAAAGACTGGTGAGAGTATGATGACTGGTGAGGAGTAAGACTGATGAGAGTATGACTGGTGAGAGTAAGACTGGTGAGAGTATGACTCGTGAGAGTAAAGACTGATGAAATATGACTGGTGAGAGTATGACTGGTGAGAGTAAGACTGGTGAGAGTATGATTGGTGAGAGTAAGATTGGTGAGAGTAAGACTGGTGAGAGTAAGACTGATGAGAGTATGATTGGTGAGAGTAAGACTGGTGAGAGTATGATTGGTGAGAGTAAGATTGGTGAGAGTAAGAATGGTGAGAGTAAGACTGGTGAGAGTATGACTGGTGAGAGTATGAGTGGTGAGAGTATGACTGGTGAGAGTAAGACTGGTGAGAGTATGACTGGTGAGAGTATGACTGGTGAGAGTATGACTGGTGAGAGTAAGACTGATGAGAGTATGATTGGTGGGAGTAAGACTGGTGAGAGTATGATTGGTGGGAGTAAGACTGGTGAGAGTATGACTGATGAGAGTATGACTGGTGAGAGTAAGACTGATGAGAGTATGATTGGTGGGAGTAAGACTGGTGAGAGTATGATTGGTGGGAGTAAGACTGGTGAGAGTATGATTGGTGGGAGTAAGACTGGTGAGAGTATGAGTGGTGAGAGTATGACTGGTGAGAGTAAGACTGGTGAGAGTATGACTGGTGAGAGTATGACTGGTGAGAGTATGACTGGTGAGAGTAAGACTGGTGAGAGTATGATTGGTGAGAGTAAGATTGGTGAGAGTAAGACTGGTGAGAGTAAGACTGATGAGAGTATGATTGGTGAGAGTAAGACTGGTGAGAGTATGATTGGTGAGAGTAAGATTGGTGAGAGTAAGAATGGTGAGAGTAAGACTGACTGGTGAGAGTATGACTGGTGAGAGTATGACTGGTGAGAGTAAGACTGGTGAGAGTATGACTGGTGAGAGTATGACTGGTGAGAGTATGACTGGTGAGAGTAAGACTGATGAGAGTATGATTGGTGGGAGTAAGACTGGTGAGAGTATGATTGGTGGGAGTAAGACTGGTGAGAGTATGATTGGTGGGAGTAAGACTGGTGAGAGTATGAGTGGTGAGAGTATGACTGGTGAGAGTAAGACTGGTGAGAGTATGACTGGTGAGAGTATGACTGGTGAGAGTAAGACTGGTGAGAATAAGATTGGTGAGAGTAAGACTGGTGAGAATAAGACTGATGAGAGTAAGACTGATGAGAGTAAGACTGGTGAGAGTAAGATGGGCAAGAGTAAGACTTAGAAGAGTAAGAGGACTGAGGTGCAAGAGTAAGGAATGACTAAAAGTGAAGTAGTATGCAATGTAGATGAGTGTGTTTTATAATGTAGAGAGCAGTGTCGTAAGGTAATGGTCCAAACATGAACAGAGAAACCAAAGAGAGAGTGTAGCATGGGAGGATAACAAATACTTAAACAGAATGTGTGTGTGTGTGTGTGTGTGTGTGTGTGTGTGTGTGTGTGTGTGTGTGTGTGTGCAGTAGCCTGACAGTGTAAGACAACTGACAAGTGAAGTTGTAATGACACATCACATGAAGAAAGGGCAGGATATTGTATCTCATATAGCAGGGATTGTGTTGAACCATCTCATCTTATAGATAAAGATACAACTAATTATACCTTCCCTTCAGAAAGGTCTGATAAAGTTACTGTTTATATTAATCTCAAGAAATAATTCTAGATAATGAAAGCTCCTGTTCAGCTAAATTACTTTTTTTACTTTTACTTTTATCCTCTTCGCCACTGATCGGCTCATTAGGCGCTTGGGCGGTCGGTCACGTCTCTGTTATGAGCAGTTGGCAAATATATGGATGGATATATTCAACACAATCAGAGAAAAGCTGTGGCTCAACACTCACCATCGTTCAGGAGTGGTACTACTGTAGTGACGTTGGTAATAGATACATCTTGGTAGGTAGTCGAGGTTACTGAAATGACATACAACAATCATAGAAAAATAAATTCATATATACAAGTCAATATACCATCTATGTATAATGATCTCTTACAGTAGCATCAATCATACATAACTATACACTCTAATACATAATACACTATACTGTATATATATATCAATGGCAACCAAACAATAATACTTAATATACAGTACCTCGATCTATATTCAGCTAATACATCTTTTGTGTAATCCTATTGTTTTAATATGATTTATATAATACAGTGGGTCCACGAGTTACAGACGTCCGACTTACGAACACCAGCCGATATGAACGAGGTCCCATAAGGTCAATTATTTTAAAAATCCGACATAGGTACAACTGGTTTGTAGTATTAACGTACGAGAACTAGTTTGGTTTGCGTGACGTAGAGGAGCAGCGGGTGGGGAGCATTGCGTCACCCAGCCATGCGCCTTGAGGGAGAGTCAGTACTCCTTACCCTCACCTCAGTAACGTGTGTGATCAAGTGCAAACTGTGGTATTCAGCATAGTGTCTGCGTTCTTATATCTTAATGAGCTAGGCCAGTGAATACCCCTCATCTCCTCCCTCATCCCTTCGCAATTGACCTTGTAATATTTGACCCTTGGACTGGTTTTGTTATAAACCAATTAACAATTAAATCTGAAGGAAGCATTACATGGTGACTGGTGCCAACGGGGTCTAGATGTTCCAGATTGGCCACCCTACCCTCCTCGTTAGTTATGATGAAGTCCAGCGGTTTGGGTGTTTGTTTCCCTCTGTAGTGAGTCGGATCTTTAACATGTTGGAAAGAAAATTATCTCTCAGAGTTTCTACAAAAAGAGTGGCTGGATTATTTAGGTCATTTGTCATGGTTTCATTTCTCCAGTTGATGTCACCATAGTTTTCCACCATGACAGGGAGGTGGCTAGGGTCAATTAAGGCTCTTAAGTTCCTTTGGTTTAAGAAGCTACAGTTTGGTGATCTGTATATATGTTTGGCTCAGAAGTCGAAAAGCGACCACATCGCGTTGTAGTTGTTTTGAAAATAACCAGAAGCGAGATTTTGCTACAGGTTAGGTTCGGCTAGTTTGGATCGGGTTAGGCTAGGTTAGGTTAGTTTGGATAGGATTAGGTTAGTTTGGATTGGGTTAGGTTAGGTTAGTTTGGATTGGGTTAGGTTAGGGTAAAATCCAAACGCAAAATTTCGCCTTCTTGTTATTTTTAAAACAACCACAACGCGGTGTGGTCGCTTTTCGATTTCTGAGCCCAACATATACATAATTAAAAAGCTTAACTGGAGAACCAGTACAAGTACATCACAATCAAATCAGGTAATCATTCCACACAATCCCATACCGTTACTATTTTTAAACCCTCTACTGTATATCTAAAGCAGTCTTACATGCTGAATACAGTGGTTATAATGAATGTTTGGAGAAATGCACAATTATTGAGTCGTGACCTTTCTTATTCTGTTCCACCTAACATAAGCAAAGCTTCGATGCAGAGGGGAAATGTGGAATAAAAAACAAAAATAAAACAACCTAACCTAACCGACTCTAGTCATTTACTCACTGAGTAATTATTTTGCAAACACTGGCATCCAATTTAGGTTCATAACCCAGCACCAGCATATAATTTAGGATCACTTGGTGGCTGCTTGTGGAATATTAGCCATAAATCAATATAAAAGTTCCACCTTAAACACCATGAACAATAACCATAAATTTTTCCCTTAATGAATAAACCTTGATAATAACTCACATGTTGTACTTTCAGTGAATTCCACTTCATCTTTGTCAGTGTAGTCACCACATTCACAGAAGAAACGCACTTCATAGTCCTGTGAGAAGATGACATACATTATAACTTAATTTCACATTACATTTTCTAAAATGCAGTATATCAAATGAAGCCATATTTTCTTCAAGATGAAATGTGTTAACACCATTAAATTCTGTTTCTTGTAAAGTTATGAACTCAATAATTTGGCATTAAGAAACTGTCTCTCCTTCAAAACTGGCTATTTTAACTTAAAACCTTCTCTCCTAAGTCAAGATTCCTCCTAAAATACTGTACCAGGTAGACTCAAGCAATAGTTTACTCTTGACACCTCATTTGTTTTGTGTAAGTGCCATTTTTTGGCTGTGTGTGGTCTATGTATGTCATATCTGTGCCTTATTTTTCTTAAACTCTGGAGCATGTATGATGCACATTTTTTAATAAAAATTACTTATCATAGTGTATAGCTTATGTATGCTGCATGTACGTCTAAAAATTTACTAAAAAACAATTTTGGATATATTGCTGCCCAGGTTGGTTTAAAATGTGCCCAAACTTCCAGGTACGATTAAAAACAAAATTTTTAAAAATTAGAATATTTTATACTTTGGAATATTTATAGTAGCAATCAAGAAAATTTGCTTCATAATATTGAAATTATTATCAGATCAACTACTGTATTTGGTGTCTGTGATGTTACAGATCAATCATACAAACAAATACGTAATCTAAGACATCTTAAGTCTTCCAAATGATCAGTAGGTGAGTTAGTCAGTGCAGAGCCTATAATACACAAACATTTGTTCCTCACAAATGTAAAATTAGATGTGTGTTATGCTGTATCACGCATCTCAGTTTAGAAGATTATTTGCTAAGTTAATGGAGTAAACTTTGTTTATTTCATCACAGTACATAATAATATTTTGCAGTACAGTAAATCCTTGCTTAACGCTGTGGTTCTGTTCCTGAAAACCGAAACGTTAATGGAAACAACGTTAACGGAATCAATTTCCCCCATAAGAAATAGATAAAATACAGGAGTTAAGTTCCCCAACCTCTCTTTGTCCCATGAAATACATTACATATACAGAAATTCAATGGCAATTTTACTGAAAATAGTATATATAAATAAATATATATATATATATATATATATATATATATATATATATATATATATATATATATATATATATATATATATATATATATATCAGCATAAACCTAGATCACGCACCTACAGTGATTTACTTGCATATATATATATATATATATATATATATATATATATATATATATATATATATATATATAAATCAACTAATGAATTTTGAACTGTACTCACTGACGGGGGTAGGTGATGGAGCGAGTGTGTGATGGGTAGTGGAGCAGAGGACGAGGGTGGGAGAGGAGGAGGAGGGTGGCGAGTCATTGAGACCCGGCGGGTGGCTCCTCCTCCCAGTTTAAAACCTCCATTTTCATAGCAAGGCTAATAGTCTTATGTTGCTTCTTCACAACACTAGCATTAGTAAAATTTGATGGGCACTTGGAAGCCATTTTGAATGGTTAGAGTACAGTATTAAGAGCAAAAACACATAAACACGCACAAATGCGGGTGAGAGCATAGAGAGTCAAGATGAGAGAGGGTGATGTACTGTACAAAGTAGTCCGTGACGACGTTATACTGAATCAGCGGGACGTTATCCGAATCATGTGTATCAAAAGAATAGGGACATTATAACGAAACAACGTTGTCAGGGCCAACGTTAAATGATGACTTACTGTACCGGTGTGTGCATTTATTTCTTTATTTATTTATTTTTTAATTCTCCATCAGTACATAATTATGTATCATAAAATATATTAATAAAAGAATCCAGCAATCATCCAAGCTTCCTGGATTATTGAGGTGACATCTATAAGAAATTTCTACCAATTAAGGCTCAGTGACCCAATCAATCCAAAATACTGTACAGTTGAAGCACCTTCAAGACACAGTGTGTACCCTGAATTATTCAAGTGATCAACAAGCACCACCTTCCCACTTAAATCTATTGATAGAATAGTATATTCAAATCCCCATCCCTTATATTGTACTGTGTTTGAGATTACATTAAATCCCTCCCCTTTGAATAACATGATTCACCCTTATATTGTTTTCACTTACCATAAATGCAATATTACAATACTGTACAGAGAAAAAATAATTAAAATGTACATGTTCAATTACATCAGAAAACATCAGTTGTTTATATTTCTCACCTTACAACCTTGAGCATTTTCTGAGGCGAGACACTCGAGGCCTTTCTTACGGTGGCACGTCACCACTTGCCCTGCCTCTTCTGGTAGTTCGTGGCCTGAAACAATCATAATGCCAATTACAGTTTCACACAACTACTATAATTAATATTTAGGTAACTCTGTTGACTGATTTTATTTTATCATTAATATAAGGGATACCCATAGCTGCTCACACGTTTTTTATTCTACAAATGATGATAACAGCTGCATCTGCATATAATTTGTGATAAACAGAATTAAACCTCATTTATTATACTGTAAGTAGAGGGAAAAAATAAGTAGGGTTATAATAACACACCCCAGTCTAATTCAACTCAACCTTCAGCCAACACCCACACATCAGCTACTACAGGTAGTAGGTAGATAGGCAGCTACCAAACAGGGAGGTACTACCTCCTGGGAAGATACTGGAAGCATAATGTGTTGTCTAATAGTAGAACCTGCTGCCATATGGCATCACGAAAATTGTGACCAAGTCCCAGGTTGCTGATCTGACTTTCTGCCTCATTTACACACAATTGCAGGGTCTCAATTGTTTCTCTTACTTTGACAACACAACATACATATATTGTTTCTCACTCTTGATTTTTTTTTCATTTGTATATTTCTTTATGGTTCTTTATTATTATTATTATTATTATTATTATTATTATTATTATTATTATTATTATTATTATTATTATTATTATTATTATTATTATTATTATTATTATTATTATTATTATTATTATTATTATTATTATTATTATTATTATTATTATTATTATTATTATTATTATTATTATTATTATTATTATTATTATTATTATTATTATATTTTCGCCCCCAAGGCCCCGATGTGTGTCAGTGACCTGTGCCCGGGTGGGCTAATCCCCGTTAAAAAAATTGTGCTCACATCTGAGAGTGGACACATGAGGTAAACAAACAGCCTACACTATCAATTCCCAGCATTCTAGACCCATGGTGATGATTGCTAAATAGCTTATTTGTTCTCAACAAAAATAAGATAAGTTTAGAAGACTATTACTTCAAGATATGTAATCCAGTGTGTCATGTATGTAAGAATATACATTACAAAGTAAGTAAATGAATCATTTCATTTTTAATGCTTTGATGGCAAATATTCTAAAAAAAAAATTAAAAGTTACATTTTGACTATCTAATAAAAATTCAATTGAATTTTGCATCAAATGTGGACTTTGTCTTTTCATAATAAGAAATAAAGAAAAACTTCAAAGAACATTTATAATTTTGATGACTTACTGGTAACGACATTGACTGGGGACTAACCATGAAATCTAATTCCTGGTAAGTAAAAGAAGACTTAAGTATGCTTGGAGTATTAACTTGTTATGAGAATACTGATAACTCATGCTGGAGACAATATAGATGAGCTTTACAAGTGTCAATGAAGCTACTCACTTCCCTTCACCCGACACTCCACTCGCCGTGGCCTAGAGCATAACTTCGTGTGTTTGTTGCGCAGGTCAGACAGAAGTTCCTTCTCACTGCCCAAGCTGGGAGAAGACTCACTCAACCAAGAGCTCCATGCATTACACTCAAATGTTGGCTGAAGCAAGAAAAGTATATCATGTTAATAGGGTTACAAAACACAATCTTAAAATATACAATTGTCTATGAAACATACACAACCTGTTTTAACACACACAAAAAAGAATGAAAATACTAACAACCATTATAGGTATTGAATGCAGTCTATGAGGAGAACTGAAACTGATACACTGACATAATAAATGTCAAGGATTTGAGCCTCAGCCCAGACACACGTGAGAAGGGTGTTATCCAGTGTGACCCTCACTACCAAACATCACAGGTTTATGGTTTCCTCCTGTACTAAAACTGGATAGACTTCCCAAACAGTTAGTAAGCTGATAAGTGGCAAAAATTATTAAAAACAAAATAAGTACAGGTATCCTTCGTTTAATGATGGGGATACATTCCTGAAAAAAACAAAATTAAGTGAAATTATCACTGAATGAGGGATGGATTGATTGATTGATTGTGGTAAATACATCCCTGACAATGCATAACCCTACCTGGTGTAGGTGTCTGGCATCAGTCTCTATTGCAGTACTGTATGTAAAGGGGTGATTGATAATTGAGTGTTAAGCTCTGGCGACCATTTTGGCCAGAATGTCTTAAAACGCAGTTTCATTTTTTTTTTTATTAATTCTCCAGTCCTTCTTCCTGTGTCATAAATAATTTATAAAATTTTCATGTACATTCTAACGAGTTTGTTACGATACTTATGTTTAGATTTATAATGTACTGTACATAATAAAAACAAGTATCTGGTGAAGGTCTCGCGCATCTGTACAGTATCTATAGTTTGTAATGCAGCTTGTAAGGGGCGACTGAAGGCTGAGGCGACCGCTATGGCCAGGTTATCGTACCGCACCTTTTTCATTTTCTATTTCTTCTTCCTGTGTCATAAATAATGTACATAATTTTCTATACATTCTAACGAGTTTGCTACGATACTTATATATAGGACTTATGGATAGTATTATGCATACTGTATAAATTATACAAACCGACATTGGGATTGTTGACTCTGTGATCTTATGGCGATTTGATTTGATGTAAGTAAATAACAACGACACAGACATTACAAGGAAAAATTTCAAGTTTATCAACGACGTTATAAGATCATTTGCGTGTATTATGTTTCACTATAAATGTTTCATCAAGAAAGTGTATAGTTACTGTGGAGTAGTGAGTTTTAGGCTTGGTCGACCGATATTGCCCAAATATTGTACAATAAACCCATTTGTTTCTATTCTTCCTCTAACATTAGTCAGTGACATATGTTTGTTTCTTTACTTCCTCTAACATTAGTCAGTGACATATGTTTGTTTCTTTACTTCCTCTAACATTAGTCAGTGACATATGTTTGTTTCTATTCTTCCTCTAACATTAGTCAGTGACATATGTTTGTTTCTTTACTTCCTCTAACATTAGTCAGTGACATATGTTTGTTTCTATTCTTCCTCTAACATTAGTCAGTGACATATGTTTGTTTCTTTACTTCCTCTAACACTAGTCAGTGACATATGTTTGTTTCTTTACTTCCTCTAACATTAGTCAGTGACATATGTTTGTTTCTTTACTTCCTCTAACATTAGTCAGTGACATATGTTTGTTTCTTTACTTCCTCTAACATTAGTCAGTGACATATGTTTGTTTCTTTACTTCCTCTAACATTAGTCAGTGACATATATTTGTTTTTATACTTCCTCTAACATTAGTCAGTGACATATGTTTGTTTCTTTACTTCCTCTAACATTAGTCAGTGACATATGTTTGTTTCTTTACTTCCTCTAACATTAGTCAGTGACATATGTTTGTTTCTTTACTTCCTCTAACACTAGTCAGTAACATATGTTTGTTTCTATTCTTCCTCTAACATTAGTCAGTGACATATGTTTGTTTCTTTACTTCCTCTAACATTAGTCAGTGACATATGTTTGTTTCTTTACTTCCTCTAACATTAGTCAGTGACATATGTTTGTTTCTTTACTTCCTCTAACATTAGTCAGTGACATATGTTTATTTCTTTACTTCCTCTAACATTAGTCAGTGACATATGTTTGTTTCTTTACTTCCTCTAACACTAGTCAGTGACATATGTTTGTTTCTTTACTTCCTCTAACATTAGTCAGTGACATATATTTGTTTTTATACTTCCTCTAACATTAGTCAGTGACATATGTTTGTTTGTATCTTCCTCTAACACTAGTCAGTAACATATATTTGTGTCTTCCGCCCTCTAACATTAGTCAGTGACATATGTTTGTTTGTATACTTCCTCTAACCTTCTAGTCAATACTTGTATATTTGTGGCTTTACTTCCTCTAACATTAGTCAATGACATATGTTTGTTTATACTTCCTCTAACACTAGTCAGTAACATATATTTGTGTCTTCCGCCTCTAACATTAGTCAGTGACATATGTTTGTTTGTATACTTCCTCTAACATTAGTCAGTGACATATGTTTCATTCTTCTCCTCTAACATTAGTCAGTGACATATGTTTGTTTCTTTACTTCCTCTAACATTAGTCAGTGACATATGTTTGTTTCTTTACTTCCTCTAACACTAGTCAGTGACATATGTTTGTTTCTTTACTTCCTCTAACACTAGTCAGTGACATATGTTTGTTTCTTTACTTCCTCTAACATTAGTCAGTGACATATATTTGTTTTTTACTTCCTCTAACATTAGTCAGTGACATATGTTTGTTTCTTTACTTCCTCTAACAGTCAGTGACATGTTTGTTTCTATACTTCCTCTAACAGTCAGTGACATATGTTTGTTTGTATACTTCCTCTAACATTAGTCAGTGACATATATTTGTTCTTTACTTCCTCTAACATTAGTCAGTGACATATGTTTGTTTGTATACTTCCTCTAACAGTCAGTGACATATGTTTGTTTGTATACTTCCTCTAACATTAGTCAGTGACATATATTTGTGTCTTTACTTCCTCTAACATTAGTCAGTGACATATGTTTGTTTCTTTACTTCCTCTAACATTAGTCAGTGACATATGTTTGTTTTTACTTCCTCTAACACTAGTCAGTGACATATGTTTGTTTCTTTACTTCCTCTAACATTAGTCAGTGACATGTTTGTTTGTATACTTCCTCTAACAGTCAGTGACATATGTTTCTTACTTCCTCTAACATTAGTCAGTGACATATATTTGTTTTTACTTCCTCTAACATTAGTCAGTGACATATGTTTGTTTCTTTACTTCCTCTAACATTAGTCAGTGACATATGTTTGTTTCTTTACTTCCTCTAACATTAGTCAGTGACATATGTTTGTTTCTTTACTTCCTCTAACATTAGTCAGTGACATATGTTTGTTTCTTTACTTCCTCTAACAGTCAGTGACATATGTTTGTTTATTTACATCCTGACGAATTTACAACGACAGTTATATGAACAGTTATTGTTGCCTGGTTCTCACATTTTATATATGTCAAATAATACAACTAAAGTTAGCAGGCATACCATATTGTTCTTGTTTCCTTGATACGTACTAGTACATGAATTTCCATTGACAGCGTAACTATGAGTGCAAATCTGTTAACTGGTAATCAGCATATTTTTTTTTATTTATATATATATTTTTTTTTATGGGAATTAGCCCACCCGGGCACATGTCGAACGACCCACACGTACACAGCAGTCTTAATCTTGGTTCTGTTGGCATTTCTGATTGTGAGTTGCACCTTTTATTCTTTCTTCTTGCACCTGATAATCAACATGATATCTGCAGTACACCACCTATTCTCTACATAATGTAATGAAATAGGATGAATTGTGATACCATATGCAAAATTAATAACGTCATGAGTAACCCCACTGATATATGCACCTTTGATAATATTTCAGCCTCAGGGGATGGGTTGCCAAATAGGGATACAGTAAGTCCGAGCTCAGTGTTGCCCCGCTTCACGTTGTTTTGGTACTAAGTTGCTAAACTTTAGAGACAAAAAATTTGTTTAACGGTGATCCAATTCTACGTCATTTTGCGTCGTCACAGACTACATTTTACAGTGCGTCACCCTCTGTCATATGGCCGTGTTATGGTCTCTCGGCTTGGTGCAGAGTCCAAGTGACAATCCACCTTCCTCTCCTGCCCTCCTCTGCTCCCACCCTCCTCCTCAGCTCCTGCCATACTCATCCCCTTCCACCATCCGACTCCTCTGCTTCACTACCCACCACACACACGCTCTACCACCTCCACCCATCAGTGAGTACCAATACAAACTTAGTAGTTGTATATGTATGCATTATTTTCTATAGAAATGGCAATGATTTTCTGTATATGTAATGTATTTCATGGGGCAAAGGTAGGCTCAGGAACGCAACTCCCGTATATTATCTATTTCCTATGGGGAAAATTGATCCGCTTAACGTTGTTTTGCATAACGTCGCATTTTTAGGAACGCAACCTCGACGTTAAGTGAGGACTTACTGCATAACTTTACTATATTTTCATGAACCGAAGTTACAATGGAATCGCTTCGAATGAAATATGAAACACAATGATCCGATATTACATTCATTTTCCATATACAATTACAGTACAATGACATTATGATTTACTGCATTTTAATATTATTTCTACCTCAATTGACAAAGTAATATAACGTTTCATCTCATGATTCGTGCTGGCAACGGAACATTATCTGATACACACTACAATACGATGTCGTCATTGAGAGTCACTATGGAGACATCAAAGGCAACATGAGGGGGTGGATATACTAAATTTTGATAGGTAGAAACTCGAATAATAAATTTAGAAAGTAAAAAATACCTCTAAGAATATTGTTTTCATTCCCTAGAATGTATTGTCATTGCTTAATCTAACCTAGTGTTAGTAACATTATTAATAGTCATTAGAACTATATGACTTTTATAATTATTATACCTATAACAGTTACAATGAGGAAAACACAATGCTAGCAATCATTGATTCATATCTATGCTGTTATTCGGAAAATGACATTTCTCCATGTCTGTCAGTGCAAGCTGTGTCTTCCAATGAGTCTCGGGGTCCTAGTGGTCAGGGATTTCCAGCAGAGAACACCCACTATTTGACTGTCGTTGATATATTTTCGCTACGCCAATACCATTATATTATTATACTAAAGATGGAGCACGGTGATTCACCATAATTACAACAAATGCCAGAAATAATAACTTTTTGGGGGGACTGTACATATCTTTATATATGTAAAATAAAATATGTATAGTCTGGTTTTAAGAGGTTAATTAAACCCATTGAGGTCCGCGTATAAAGCGAAACGCGTAAATAAAATAACAGAACCTATGGGATTAATTGAAATAGAGACTAGGCCGATCGCCAGACTCACCTTTTTTTGGCTATCGCCGACACAATACTGTACATTGTAGTAAAAAAAACATCTTAATTTTATTATGGTAGTTCAAGGCCTCTCGGGGGTGGTGGGGGTCCAGTGGAAGCCATTGTGTAGAAAGAAAAAAAAGCACTGGTTCAGGGGCACGAGTGAATGTAAGCAGAGACAGTGAGACTGGTGTGGCGGCGGAGAGCGTGGGTGGCGGGAGGGGCAAGGATGCCTAGACCAATCACAGAGTGCAATATATACGGTACATTACAACTAACACTGGCTGCTATAAGCAAAAAACGTGAGATGTATCGAATCCTTGTACAGTACCATCCCATTAACCATTCCAGTCATATATTTTTTTATATTGATAAAATTATATTCCTTGTCTCCTCTCTGTAAAATAATCTTTTCTATTGCATGAACTGTCTTCGTATATGTTGTTCAAGCACAGAAATATATAACAACATATTCAACTTGACAATGAAATAAATATCTCATGCAAAACACGGCTCACCTTTCCAGAAACCTGTACTGTAATGGGTGTTGTGGTGATGCACGAGGTGGAGTCACACGTCAGGAAGTTGTTGACACACTGACACATCTGACAGTCAGTCACCAGGAAGGCTCTCCCAGGCTGCATGTTTAAAATTGTTAAATGTTAATTTGTTCTGATGACAACAGACATTCTATGTACTAGATATAGAGCAGATTGTGTACTGTACGCTAATGATGCTAACATACTAATATAAATCAAAAGTTTAATGTTAGTAAACAGAATCTGGTGATATACTATAGGACCCATGATTTATTAATACAGGGGGTAAAGTACATAGTAGACATGATGTTGAGTAGCACTTACATAATGTTTAAGAAATAATTTATAGAAGGAAGACATAATGTGTTTAAGGTGAAATACAATGATATTTAGAAAAAAAAACATGAACAGTATATGGGAGACAAAGTTTATACTTACCACTGTATAAAATTAACTTGTCACAATTATCAATTGTATGATAAAGCAGTACTTCTGAAGAAGATGGCTAACACCAGAACATGTTCAATTTTGTTCATTTTTTCCACAGATGTTCTTTGGAGGATTCTATGTAATAAATATGATACAACTTTCTCCTATAATTTTGAGTATTTTTTTTACATATTTTTTTTCTCTATCTGTGATCATAAATTACCTGTAGTGGGCGGGGCATAAAGAATGAGGGAAATTGCAGGGTAAAACACAGTGAAAACCTCTTGTGTCGGCGTGAGTTGCCGGTAGCTCTTTTTTGTTCCCGTGCTACAAATGACCCAATTGGTCTGAGTGTTCTCTCAGGTCCACAAAAAGAATATAAAATTACACCATGCTGCTTTAAGAAAGTTGCTTTAATTGGTATAAGATATCAAAATACAGTAAGTACTTTCTGTTTATATGGTGCAGGGGGGGGGGTGGGGTCTGGGGGGGCCAAAAGTTAGGCAAGGTTTGGTAGGGTTATTTGGTTGGGTAGGTCAGGTTCTATTAGGTTCTGTGCATTGTCATATCATTTTTATTAGTTACTATCATCCATAGAACATCTGTGGAAAAACTGAATGAAATCGAAAGTGTTCTTGTGTTAGCCATCTACTCCAGGATTACCGAAAACAAATTATATTTTACTCTGGCTACTACAGTACATACTGCATATGTACTTCACAGTGAAACGGGGAGTGCGATTTCTGGAGAAAAATTACTTGTATTTATATAATCTTTATATTTGTAGTAACATATAAATTATAAAGAAGATATACTATAAAGGTACAGGAAGAATCTCAGTACTATATAGGGGACGGAGGAACACCCCCACCCGCTCTACCTCCCACCAAGGTGGAGGCGAGTACCATGTAAACAATGACATCTCTGACCACACACCCCGCAAAATACAAAGTATGTAACAAATGTTGCAGCTGCTGAGAAAGAGGGGAGGGGGGGGGGGTCAATACCAAGAGCAGAGACATTACCGAAAACAAATTCCGGCTTGAAAGTCATGTACACTAATACCGACACATTCCTTGATAAGAGAGAGGAGTTTGAAACACTGCTGAAGGTCCAGCAACCTGATATAGTAGGAGTTGTAAAACTGCTGTACAAGAACAGGAGAATCAACCTGTAGGAATGTCAGTTCAGTATTGATGGATATGACTCATTTACGAACCTTTCTCAAGCAACTTGCAAGAGGGGTGTGGTTATCTATGCTAGGCAAGACTTTAGAGCCAGCCAGGCGAGGGTACAGGGAGAGGATGTTTTTGAAGAATCCAAGTGATGTAAAATTAAATTAAAGGGAGGGGACTTACTTATTGTCAGGTGTATCTACAGATCCCCAAACTGTATTAAACCAAAGGAACTTAAGAGCCTTAATAGACAATGCAATGGTGTTCAATCCTAGCCACCTTCTTGTCATAGGGGACTAACTATGGCGACATCGACTGGAGAAATGAGACCATGACAAATGACTTAAATAACCCAGCTACTCTTTTTATAGAAACTCTGAGAGATAATTTTCTGTTTCAACAGGTTAAAGACCCGACTCGTTACAGAGGGGAGCAAACACCCAAGTAAATGGACCTCGTCATAACAAAAAGAGGAGGGTATGATAGCCAAGCTGTAACATTAGTCCCAGTTGGCACCAGTCACCATGTAATGTTGTCCTTCAGAATTTACTGTCTCTTGGTTCAAAACAAAACCAGGCCAAGGGTCAAATATTACAATGGAAATTACGATGGGATGAGAGAGGAGATGAGGGGTATTCACTGGCCTGACGCACTTAGGTATAAGAACGCAGACACTATGCTGAATATCATAGCCAGTAAAGTCAACTATTTGATTGAGAAATATATATCCAAGAAAAATCCAGTGCGTCCAGGAATACAAGGAGACCACTACACATGAACCATGCGGCGGTCGTCAAGTTTAAGAAAAAAACTCAGAAATTCAAGACGTGGCTTAGGACAAACAATGAGCAGGACAGGAGGATGATTGCCACATCCAGTTACCAGGCAAAGTCAGAGAGTAGAAGGGCTGAAAAGGAGTTCCAAAAGCTGATTGCAAGAGAGGTCAAGTCAACCCCAAAGGCGTTTTACTGTGACGTAAAAGTTGAAATTTAAAACAAGAGTAGGAGTATCGGACCTGAGGCTTGAAGATGGTAGTTCCACAGATTCTGACCAGACAAGGCGGAGTTGTTGAACAATTTCTTTTCTTCGGTGTTCACAAGAGACAATGGGAAAAATATTCCTGCGTTTGAGGACAGACGGTTCGACACAACGCTGACCCACATTGTGTTCTCAGAAGAGGTTATAAGAAATAAACTGTCAGAGCTAAGGCTTCATAGGAGTCCCAGACCTGACATGGTGCATCCCAGAGTGCTAAGAGAGTTGTGCAACGAGCTTGCTGAGCCCCTGACCCTGAAGGTCCTGTTCTGTAAATGCCTGGATAAGCAAAAGGTCCCCAGTGATTGGAAAATGGCTTAAGTGAGTCCTATATTCAAGAAGGGCTATCGTTACTTCATGAATAATTATAGACCAGTGAGCCTGACCAGCATAGTATGTAAAGTACTTGACAGTATTATAAGAGATGCCACGATGGAACATCTCCTACGAAACAACCTTGTGAAGGATTGCCAAAACAGTTTTATGCTGGGACACTTCTGCTTAACATAATTACTCAAGGTACTGAATGTTTGGACCCGATGTATTAGCCCCTGTCAAACAGACAGTAACAGTTATATAAATGTGGGTTACATACATTAGGTTTATATAATTACATCACCCACAGTAACTTTCCTATTGAACATGTGACAGTATATTCCCACTGTGCCCTCCCTCCTTGAGAGCAGAATCATCAAATAAGTAGCTGGCTATGGTCAGTCTGACTCCCTTCTCTGAGCAACTGAGAAGTGTGCTCCAAGAAGCTAGTTATACCTAAGGTTTATCCCATATTATTGCTCACAGCTCATATGTTAAGTACAGTGATCTCCCAGTTATTGTGCAATAGTTTGTTTTCTTAATAAATGGAGAAAAGACCATGTTGGTTTGGGAACATGTTGTACAGACTACTTCATTAAAATTTTCATCATTATCTTCATCATTAAGAGTAATAATCTGTATTATTACATTATTATGATAATTATTATTAATAATAATAATAATAAAATCGTTGATGATGATATGACTGTGACTTTATAGTAATAATTTACAAGCACCTCGCCAGGCATCACATGCAACGCCACTGCCAGGCGACCAGGTGAACACGCGCAGCAAATTTAAACTGTCTTGAGCACGTTATTTCAAAAATAGGTGCACGTAAATTAGCTTTAGGTATTAATTGAACAACCGCGTTATTCCAAAAACGTTTAAATCAAACGCGCGTAAAACGCGTGTTACCTGTATATAGAGAATATAGGTATAGGGAGAGTATATGTGTGTGTGTGTGTGTGTGTGTGTGTGTGTGTGTGTGTGTGTGTGTGTGTGTGTGTGTGTGTGTGCTCACACAGGGTGGTGTAATGTATCTAGTGTGGCAGCATTATGTTAGTGTTAAGGTGCCAGCACTGCTTGCTTCCTCTCGCTTTCAGCTACCGTCGCTGGCTAGCCTTCGTGGCAAACAGGGCAGCAACTTGCATAAGTCTTCCCCTGCCATTACACAGCCTTTTCACCATCAAGACTTCTGCTGTGCCTCCTTGTAGAATACACAGTAACTGGGTGCTTTGTGGGCCCAGTCTAGACCAGCAAGGAATCTCGGAGCAGCAGTGGGCTGCAGAGGGATGGTGCATAGGCCCACTGACATGTGGACACGTCCTGGCGCCTACCAACCACCGCCCCGCTGCCTTGCGGATTAACCTTGGTAGGTATAAGGCTACGGGAGTAAACCCTGAACGAAAAATCTGCGGTAGAGCCCCACATTAGGCAGACATGCTTACAGAGCTCCAACAAGATCCCCAACAGCGGTATATGCAGAAGAGGTCACCAAAATGGGAACCCAACAACTTTACCGACGGTTGAAGGCAGCATGATGGACAGGCTACTAAGTTGAAACCCAACAAACTGGGCTATCAGCAGTCCATTGCAACTCTCCCTCTCCCCAGTTGCAACACTTACACCACTGGATCAGGAAAAGGGAGAGCCAAGTTGGTGGTTGCAGCCTACGCTCCTGCCTCACCACATAAATCAACTCACTCGCAGCCATCATCCAGCTCATCGTGCCTCTTGTCATCATCAAAACATCTTTACCCCCAAAAGTCCTGGTGACGGACGAGTGAAGACGGGGACAGGCAGAGATGACTGCCGGGAGTCTCTAGTCACAACTCTGCACATGGGAGGCACAGATAAGATGGTCGTTTATGCACTGGAATCTAGGCAGCAGTGCAATCCGGTCCTGTCTGTGCGATTGAGCAGCCCTTTCCAGGAGACACTCTGCTCGCCCCACATAGGGAGGGGGCTAGAAAAGGTGCCCTAAACATAGCCTGCCTAAAAACCCAACCTGACTGGGCAACCGCACCCAGTAAGCTCATCCTTATATGGTCCAAAACACAATTAAAATCACAGATGAAAACAAAAGCAAACTATACAATCTCCTATGGTCGCTAATAGGAATGTCAGGACCCTTCTGGATACTGGCACAAATGAGCATCCTGAAAGAAGAGCTGTCCTTGTGGCAAAAGAGCTGGCTTGGTATAACATCAACATAGCAACCATTAGTGAATCCCGGCTCCCAGACGAGGGTCGACTTACAGAATGGGGTTCTGGCTATATCTTCTGCTGGAAAGGTAAGCCTGCTGCGGAGAGAAACTGCATTTATGGAGTTGGCTTTGCCATCCGCCAACGCATCCTACACAGGGTAACTAAAATGCTTGTTGGGATCAAAGGGAGCCTCATGACGCACAGTGTCCCACTGAATCACTCAGCCTTTTTCATCAGTGCATACGCCCCAACACTGGATACAGAGGATGACATAAAGGAGGCTTTTTATGACAACCTTGACAGAATACTAACCTCTATCCCAAAGAAGATAAGGTTGTGCTCCTTGGTGACTTCAATGCCAGAGTTGGCAGAGATGCTGACATTTGGCAGGGAATCACAGGGAGAAATAAACTTGGCAAGTGTAATCCCAATGGCCTATTCCTCCTCAGCCGGTGTGCAGCATACAACCTCACTATCACCAACACCATGTTTAGGCAGACCAACAAGTTCAAGGGTTCTTGGCAACACCCACGACCCAAGCATTGGCATCTCATTGACTAGATCATTGTCAGAGAAAGAAATAGCCGAGATGTCCTCATCACCCGAGCATTGCATGGCTCAGACCACTGTGACACTAATCATCGGTTCGTCAGGGCCAAGCTCTTACTTCACGTCGCCCCAAAATGGCGAAGGCAACAAGCATCCAGAAAAGGTTTTAACACTAAGCGTCTGGAGGATCCAGCGGTAGCACGTGCTTTCAGAGAACAGCTCGAACATGGGCTGACAAACAACCTGATAACATACAACCCAAATCCCAGTGCCGATTGGAGTATTCTCGACACTGTCATGACAAAAAAACTTCAGAGAGACCTTCGGCCAGATCGAAAGAATACACCAGGACTGGTTTGATGAAAATGACCCGGAAATCAATGTACTCGTCAATGATAAACTTGCTGCTTTAAATGACTGGCAGAATGACCCTCAGTCTCGGACCAATGCTGCTACCTCCCACAAAAAAAAAGAGGCGGCCCAGAGAGAACTTTACAGACTAAAGAACGACTGGTTTAAAAATAAAGAATGTGAAATGCAAAAACTTGCAGATCAACACAAGATGCGCAAATTTTTCACTTCCACTAAAACATTTTATGGGCCAATCACTCATGGCGCAGCCCTCTCCGCTCATCCGACGGTAACTCCTTAATTAAAAATGAAGAAGTCAATCTTCAGCACTGGAAAGAGCACTACCATTTGCTGCTCAACCGAAACACTGATGTGGGTGTCCTCATTACCCGGCAGGCCCCTCAGCATCCAGAGCTGACCCACCTCAGCTATCCTCCATCGCTGGATGAGGTGGCTACTGCCATCAAACAGATGAAAAATAATACAGCCTCAGGGCCTGATAGAATCCCAGCCGAGGTGTATAAAGCAGGAGGGTCTCTGCTTAGCAGCCATCTCTACTCTCTCCTGGAGAATATATGGGAAAAGGAGTAAGATTGTTCGCACCCTCTTGTGAACACTGAGGAATAGAATTTGTTCAATGGCTCCCCCTTGTCATGGTCTAAGTCTTCATAACAACCATCTTTGTGCCTCAGATCCAATACACATATACAGTACATGTTTTTAATTTCAAATTTTGGTAACATTAGAATGCCTTTGGGTTTGACTAGACCTCGCTTGCAATCTGCCTTTGAAACTATCTTTCAGCCCTTCTACACTCTGACGTTGCTTGGTTTCTGGACCTGGTATGCATCCTCCTGTCCTGCTCATCATTTGTCCTAACCCACTTCTCATATTTCTGAGATTCTTTCTTAACTTTGTCAACTGCCGCATGTTTCATGTGTAGGAGTCTCTTTGTATTCCTAGAGCCAATGGGTTTGGTCTTGAGTATATATTTATCAATCAAAATAGTTCACTTTACAGGTTATGATATTCAGCATAGTGTGTGTGTTCTTTTATCTTAGTGAGTCAGGCTAATGAATATCCCTCATCAAATCCCTCATATTGTCGTAATTGCCCTTATAATAAATGAACCTTGGCCTGGTTTTGTCATGAACCAAGTAGCAGTTAAATCTGAAGGTCAGCGTTATGTGGTGACTGGTGCCAATGCGGGCTATATTCGTCGCTCATCAATAGGGGTATAATGTACTCCTAAGGTACACATACTAATACTGTAATCAATTCAAGAACATTTCATAAAAACTTTATAAAAACTGTTAATATGTTTCATAAATAAATATTTTCAATGCAATTCCAGTAGATATCATATTAGGATATCTACTTATAAATATATGCAAAACATAAGGTAACATACACAAATAATCCATGTATTCATACCAAAGGGACATAACCACCCTTATTACAGTATTTCTTATGTCAGAAAATTCATCTTTTTTGTCACACGTTTTAGTACTAATTGTTATAAGGGAAAATTCCCGAATAGTTGTCACTTCAGTATAATCCCTATTCTTTACAACATAACCTCAACAAATAACAAGGACCAGTTGTATAGCTATTAGTGGTTATTTTACGTGCAAAAACTTGACTGAAAAATGAACTTAACACTAACTGCTCAATGCTGAAACATTTAAGAGTCAGAATACACAGAAGCCACATGGGCCGGGTGTCACATATAAATGGCAGGTTGAATCAATCATCCACTGTATCAATCACACGCACCTGGCGTCTCATACTGTCACACACAGTGAGATAGTTGACCCATAGTAAATATTTAGTTATACTTAGGCCAAAGAAACAAATTGTTTAAAACAAAAAGTACTCATGAGTTAAGAGAAATGAGGATAAGATTACCGGTGCTGCCATGCCATTGGGGAGGCGACAGTTACAATCCTGTACGGCGACGCAGGTCGTCTTGTCCCTCAAGTACTGGTTGCCGGGGCAGGCGTCATCAGAGGAAACATTTACACAGGCTGGGGCGTACTGACTGTCATGCTGAAAATATTTATGATATTTACCAGCGCCAAACATGAAAAAATACATTTTTGAAATTATGAAGCACTATTTCCATTATGTTTCTGAAATATGACAACTATAATTTCAAAGGAGTACAGTATCAGCACTGAAAATAAGGTACGCTCTGAATATCTTGATACAGTATCTTATATAAAATGTTCGGAGTCATTGCTATTATCATTTTATATGTAAAACCATTTATTTTCCACATAACTTATTTTCAATGTACTCGTATTATAATTAAAGTATGTTTTATCAATTACCAGACATTCGCCATTTTGTTGCAAGTAATATCTGTAGTAGAAACAGACTCTGTCACAACGTAGTGCTCTGGGCTCGTACCTCTGACCCGGAGGACACCCTGTAGCAGGAAAAACATAACAATAATTATGACAATTTTTGTAAATTGCTTAAGGTAATTTTGTTCAAATGTTTTACTTCTCACAGTCAATATGACCAATGTTAAGTGATAACTACAAGGTGTATATACACTTCTTTTTGTAACTGAAAACAGATATTTACATGAAAGACATCATCTTACTTTGTTCTACTACAAAATTTTATGAGAAAGCAAAACTAAAGAACAAACTATGGCATTACCTCACATCCTTCACACATGCACAAATAGATATTAATGACATATTATTGTATATAGGCTGTTTTAACCTTACCGTACATTAAAACAATATATGAAAGATTTTACAAAAAATTATTTATATTTACATACTTTAAAAAATTGTGTACTTAAACTTTTGAATATACAGTAAGTTCTTCTATATATGCGAGGAATGCGTTCCTGAAAATTCTCACATAAACCGAAATCGCATATATCGAATACTTAGTTAAATGAGAAAAAATGGGATGCACCCTATAACCTATTTTTAACACACTTTCAATAGAAATAAACCATAAAACAAATCGATAAAATATTATTTTCAAAATAATAGATAAAACATGGGTACAGCAGAATGCACTTGACAAAAGCAGACACATCAGCTTGGGTACACAAGATGATGGAGGCGGTGGTAGAGGTTATAATTAGTGGGTGATGGTGTAGGAGTGACAACTGCACTCATCAGGGTTGGAATCCATATGAGAGAGTGTGACATCTCGCATAAGGCTGAATTTCCTCGCATTATTTAAATCCTGGTAGGAATAGGGTCTTCGTATATACGTGAATTCGCATATGCTGAACTCGCATATATCCTTCACAAAGTAGAGTCATTAATTATTTTATCTATAAGTGAGAGAATCCATCAAGTTTTTAGCTATTAACATAAACTTTCATTTCTCTTTATTAATATGACTGACAATATCAATTTTACCTAAAAATTCTAGTCCTTTCCCCTATGAGTTCTTTACATTTAAGAAATTGCAACTTTGCTGATTCCTTGTACTGTATTTTTCCTTTTAGTCCATCTGACAAAACTGAAGACCTGTTAAGTCATCCATAACAGAGAGAGGGAATTTTGAACATTTACTATAATAATGCAACTGTATCACATTGTGTAGAGTTATGTGCATAAAATTACACCAAAATCTATGGCTGTTTCACTCCAACCTCGCTACCTTGGCTCATGCACCTCTTGGCCCCAATTGATAAGCTGGTTCTTCACCAGAGTGAGGTATGAGCGACCTCTACCCCCCATAGCTCATTCCCAACTTTCTAAGTTCCATTAATTAGTCTTCTGATGAGAAAAAGTTTTGGGCATCCACTCTCATTAACTTCATCTCTTGCCCTTGAAAAACTATGAACAAACACAATAAACGGTTTCCGGGCATTCTTGTTAGATCATCGTCACCTAAAGCTCCAACCGCCTTGCCTCCCATCCTTACGGGAAGTGTTCCACTGAGATCTAAACAAGTACTGTCCGAGCAAAACAAAGCCTTGGATATTAAACACTGCATAAAGTTTAAAAGTGAACAAACACAAAATAATGATTAGAACATCGAATGTGAGGACTGGTAAGTATACAAATGTGTGTAGGGAAACAAAATGACTAAAGTAAGACATTCTGGGATTAAGTGAAATAAGATGGACTGATTCATTAGCATTACACTGTAGAGGTAAAAATTATTGCTTCGAATAATCAGGTGGTGAAAAATAATGAGAGAGGTGTTGGTATTCTTATAAACCATAAGTTGAGTAGTGTAAAGGGATACTGGACAGTGACAGATAGAATTTTGTTAGACAAGTTAAATGTTAAACCCATGGACTTGGTAATAATACAGGTTTATGCACCAACAAATGATAGTGAGGATGAAGTCTTATAAATTTTGTATTAAAACTTAAAGAAAGCAAGACACACCGTAAAGTTTAATGAATGTCTGATCATAATGGATGATTTTAACACAAAAAGTTGGGAAATTTAAAGAAGCACCAGAAGTAGGACCACACGGGTTGGGTAATAGAAATGAGAGAGAAAAATATTAATTGACTTTTATATTGAAAACAAGACGATAATCGCAAATACACTGTTTAAACAGCACCCTAGACATATCTATACTGTAAATGGATCCCCGGGTTACAAACATCTGACTTGCCAACATCCGCAGATACGAACGAGGTTAAACTTTAGATTTACAGTACAGTGATATCCCAATTAGCCGGAACAATTGGTGTAGAGCATTTCCAGGGATGAAAGATTTCCGGCTAACCAGACGACTTTCTCAAACTCGGAAAAATTCCTGATTCCAGAAGCTTTTCCGGTTACTGGTAAAAGTTTCCGAGTGTCTAAACTAGACATCATGCACACACAGACACCAGCCCACCTTCCCCAGAATGTTTCTGGGTGCTGGGGATGTTTTCCTTGAGTCTAAACTACCGGAGTCCATAAATGCAGTTCTAATTAAGTTCGAAACTCCATTTCTTTACTATAATAATCAGGAAAAGTTTATCTAAAAGTTTGGTAAAATAAATATATTTGAAAATTAAAAATCACTATGATATGGGCGTGAATAAAACTGTGTTACAGCAATGACTGGTATTTTCCACTCCCATCCATCTGTGGGGGATTAGTGGGTCTCGTGTACCTGACCTAAAGCAATGTCAGGTGGAGGTAGGGTGTGGGATTAGTGGTCTCATATTACTGACCTACTGATGGAATGTCAGGTCACCCTTTCGTGGCTGGGGGATTAGTGGGTCTCATGACTGAAGATGTCTTGAATAAACGCGAAACCTAAAGTATTTTTTAGAGAGATTGTGATAAGTATAAGTAAAAATGAGCAAAGTTGTATCCCTTCAACATTACATTACATAACATTTTAAAATATGGAGTGAGAGAGCAGAAAGGTGTGGGTGATAAGAGAGATGAAGTGGAAATGAGTGTTGCCAAGCGCTCCTCAACAGTTAATATTTAACTCACAGTCACACACGCAAATTTGTCACACAATAAGACCCTCACTTCTCATGTCTGCTGTCTTAATTGACTTGTTAGGGGTATGTGAGTGGTGTTGGTGGGTGTGGAACATGAACTGACCTACCTTGGAGAAGGACATGCCCCTAAGTGCTCCTGTTAGTGACCATAAGAAATGGCCGCCGTGGATCGTTGTGTTGTGTTCAGTAATAAAATCTTTTGTTAAACGACCCACCCACCCCATGTTTTTGTAAGTAATAAGTCATTATTGTCTAATGTAAATTTTCAGCCTTAGGTCTGCAGAACTTTTTCAATAAACCGTTAATTATTATTACTGTCACACACACACAGACAGACACACAGCCGTTTGGGAGAGAGGGAGTCGCGGTCACTATTACCCCCAATAGACCCCTCTCCTTTTGGCTGGGGGGAAGGAGGAGGTGGGTTGTTGACATCAGACTCTAGCAAAGCATTTGACAGAGTACCGCATCAGAGGCTTCTGAGAAAAATTAAGGCTCTTGGTATCGAGGGGAAAATTTTAAATTGGATAAAATCATGGCTCACCGATAGAACGCAGAGGGTCAGCATAGATGGTGTTAAATCTGAGTGGGGCCGTGTAACCAGTGGGGTTCCCCAGGGGTCAGTACTAGGCCCACTCTTGTTCATAATCTACATAAACGATCTAGATACTGGGATCAGCAGTGACATAAGCAAGTTTGCGGATGACACCAAAATAGGGCGGCAGATTAATTCAGGGCAGGATGCAAATGCATTACAGGAGGATCTAAATAAACTGCAGGGGTGGTCTGAAAAATGGCAAATGAAATTCAACACCAGCAAGTGCAGCGTACTTAATATTGGAAGAACAAATACTGATAATGTATACAGCCTTAACAACATCAACCTAGAGAAGTCGACTTGTGAAAGAGACCTAGGGGTACTTGTAAGCCCGGACCTACGGCCTAGAAAACAGTGCGTTAATGTTCGAAATAAGGCAAACAGAGTATTGGGTTTTATATCTAGAAGTGTAAGTAACAAGAGTGCAGAGGTCTTATTGCAACTATATCTTGCGCTAGTCAGGCCGCACCTCGATTATGCGGTTCAGTTCTGGTGCCCCTATTATAGAATGGATATAAATTCACTAGAGTCGGTGCAGCGAAGAATGACAAAAATGATTCCGGAACTTAGAAACCTTCCATATTAGGATAGGTTAAAGAAACTTAACTTGCATTCCCTAGAAAGACGAAGAGTGCGGGGAGATATGATAGAAGTATTTAAGTGGGTGAAAGGAATCAATAAAGGGGATACAGATAAAGTTCTTATAATATCCGAGCAGGATAGGACTCGGAGCAACGGATTCAAGTTGGATAAGTTTAGGTTTAGGAGGGAGATAGGAAGAAACTGGTTCACAAATAGGGTGGTGGACGAGTGGAACAAGCTTAGCAACTTTGTAGTAAGTGCGGGAACTCTGGAAAGTTTCAAAAGGAGGCTAGATAGATTCATGGATGATAGAGAGTGGTAGTAACTCTCGACAGGAGCTGCCATGCACAGGCCAACCGGCCTATTGCAGACTCCTTATTTTCTTATGTTCTGATGTTCTTATTTTGCACCAAACATAATAATTTTAGAAATTAACTTAGTACATTTGAGTAAAGATTCAAAACTTTGTGACATCATTTAGGTAGAATGAGTCTCCATATGCCCTGGTTTATTCATCGATCAGTTGTCTCAGTGCAAAAGTAACCCTGTCGAGCTATCCTGAATCAATAAATTTTAAAATAAAAATTATTATGTAAAATGTTATTGGACAATGGTTTAGTAGTGCTGTTAATGTGTGTGTTGTGTAAGTGTTTTGGCATGTCACCTCACCACCTGACTCCTGAACAAACTCTTCATCAACTTCTTCAAATCCTACAATATGCTTGGCAAGGTCAAAACACACACACACACACACACACACGGGAATTAAGACAACAAGCATCCAGTGAGGGTCTTGTGTGACTGCATGGAGGCGAATTAAAAGATCAGCTGTTGAGAAGCTTATCGCTTGGCAACACTGGTGCATGTTATCACTCATTTCCACTCCATCTCTAATCACCCACACCTTACCGCTTTCTCACTCCATATTTTAAAATGTTATGTAGTATAATGTTGAAGGGATACAACTTTCTCATTTATACTTATACTTATCACAATCTCCCTAGAATTTTTCGTGTTTAATCAAGACATCTTCAGGTCATGAGACCCACTAATCCCCCACACAAGAAAGGATGACCTGACATTCCATCAGAAGGTCAGTAATATGAGACCAATAATCCTCCACCCTGCCTCCACCTGACACTGAGTCAGGTCAGGTCCCCCAAATTACTTTAACTTTCGTCTTTATTCAAGACATTTTCAGAAAATGCTCTCGATTTTCAACCCTAGAAAATTTGTTCCCAAAGCCGGAATTGTTTTGATAATTCCGGCTTTGGGAATGATTTTCTGAGAAAATTTAAATTCCGGCTATTGGAGATGACTTATGTTTTACTTTCATTTACTGTTTTAAGTCATTCTATTTCATTTCTCTTAAACAAGCGATTTTAGATGTATATAAGGACCTAAGCTATGATATAGTGGGATTTTAAACATTCTTTTGTAAGTAGGAATGCACATAGCATGTGTTTCGACTTACATACATTTTCAACTTAAGAACGTCCCCAGGGACTGCCTGTATATACATTGTCAGGAATAAAATTGATTCTGGTACATTTTAATTCAGAAGAGATTCAGAAATTCAGTAACCAGATCCAAGACCTATCCAGGGGCAGATTGTGGGTTAGAATACATCCCAGTAATGAGTTTAGTGAGGCTAAGAGATACAAATTTAAGAAGAAAAAAGATTGACAACAATAAAATGGGATTTAGGAAAGCTCAACACAGGGGCAGGGATAGAATATGAAATTGAGACCAAAATAAATTTTCATTACTGCTAGGGGAAGACTTTGATGAACAAGGGCAAGGACAACAGTTTAATAAGTTCGCCCCCGAGGCCCCAATGTGGGTCAGTGACCTGTGCCCCGGTGGGCTAATCCCTATAAAAAAAATGCTTGGGCAGTCGTCCATGTCCCTGTTACAGACTTTTGGCAAGTATCTCAACCTGCTCCAATGTTGGTCAAGTCTGGTCTTGAAGCAGCTCACACTTGGTGGTGGGGAAGAATACTTTCAGTTACAGAAAATTAAGTAAAATTTGGTACTAAAGTTTTCAATGTGTAACTTCCTCAAAAGGCTCTGTAAACACAAATATCAAGAGACATTGTAAACACCCTATACTATATTGTAATCACTCTTATTGGTACATAACTATTTTATATGTTGTCTAATACTTGGTCTATTTTTCCTGGGCTTCAGAATACCCCTTGACAAAATTATCAAGAACAACAGAGGGATTCTACACAGGCCAATGGCCTCCTTCCCTCAGCATGGCCACCTCTAGTAGGTGGCCATTAGATTAATAAAGTAGGTAACTCAAGGGAATTTCTGTCTCTTTTTAGTTACTCTATGACTAGACCAAATATAATAAGATGTGTTCACTGACTTTCATCTATAACATGAGGTGTGGTGAGGATGGTAGACCCCCTCACATCAACGTAGGGTGTGGTGGAAGGCTGGCTGCTGACAGTTACCTTTCTTGCTTCTGAGTTGTAAAAGAGTAACAGTAAGTAATAATTTAATAATCTGTATAAATCAAAATCTAACACAAAAAATTTAACATAATTTAGTTTTTCATTATCCCTTGTACATTAATATATGTGTAACCCAGCACCACAATGGAATAAGCGCTGTGTTTAAAAAGCGAGATTACCGCATCCAAACTTGAGCTAGAGTAAAATTGATACAACTTCACAATAAATTAACATATAAACATATATTCTGCATTATTTTATAGGAAACTGTGTACAATTTCTTGGCAGGATATTGTAAATGATCCATTCGCTCCACTAAAATACAGCACTGTAGTACATTACTGTATCACTAACAGTAGCACTGTACCAATAACACAAAACACCCTGAAAATTATACCAACAGTACAATTTTTAGTGGATTAAATATATAAATATTAAGCTTTTGATACTGAGAATGTTATAATGTTTGTCTGCTACAATGCTTCAGTGAGTACTACTTTACTAAGCAAAACCTGTACTGGTGAGCTCAGGATCATCAGCATCACCCTATAACAATGCACTGATAACATTACTGATCTGTTGTTGTTTTTAAGGTAAGTTTGAGAAACACTCTTGTGAGACTTATCTCCTGGTGCAACATATTTTTTTCACCGCGAGCACCAAATTATTTTGAGTCAGTAAAGTTGCATCAATATAATTTTTTCAATGGCAAAACAAACTTGTTAGATATAAAGCATACTTGCAGTTCAGGAACAAATCACAGGAAAAGGCTTAGTTAATAAGCCCCTGAGTAATAATTAAGTATGAGAAACTGATACAGCAGAAGAGGTATAATGGTTTAGTGAATTCAAAATAAAAGCATTAAACAGTACTAACAACAGGGATCTCAAATAAATCACCACAGACTTACCAAAAGAAGTTTTTAGTGTTAGTGTCATTATGAGAATTGTTGTCAAAGGTCTGCCAGCACTTACCACAAGAACAGAGAACTCTGATGGCATAATCTTCGCATATATTACCACGTGCAGGTTGCTGGTTGTTCTGACATATCAAGCCAGATTGTGTGGAACACTGGACATTCACGTCATTACCCAAAGTGTAGTCAGTGGACACATGTGTAAGTCTGTCTAAGGTCTGGCCTCTGCGACCTCCTTTGCGACCCTTGCGGCCACCACCCTTGGAGCCTCCTTTGCCGCCCGAGTTTGTTCTCTCCTCCTTGTTGTATTTACACTCTATGTCCATGATGTACATATCATCACAAATGTTGAAACCCATCTCACGGATCTTCTCAAAAGTTTCAAAGTCCCCATTATCTGTCTCAGGATGTGACACATTGAACCATTCAGTCCAAGTGTCATCAGTGCACGGGTCTGTTTGCAATGTGGTTACTGTACTTAACACAATTTTGGGGGGTGGTGTTAGTTCGTCTGTAAGAAGAAACCACAATATTTATTGCACTACGATAAAAGCTACTATCAGAGAAATTATGAAAATAATATAGGCCTCAATACCACCCTGCTCCTGGAGTGCAAATAATGTTATAACATACTGCCATCCTCTTCCCCTGAAGGATGAAACATCAATAAATTGCATCTCTATTTATCAATATCAATCTCTTATAGCTTTAAATATGTTTAAAGTAACCTTTTGGATGAAGATAAAGGTATACTGAGTACAGTATTCACATAAGCCTTGTTGTATATTGTAAGGTGGTATGTGGAGGAGTCGTGCTTACTTCCATGAGGGTTACGAATACTGTACCTGCTAAATAATAATAACTGTTTTACAATAAATAACAAATTAACCATGTTAATAAATTTATCCAAACTGTTCAAATAAATCTACTGCACAAAGAAGCTCATCATTATACAGGGGGTCCCTGGGTTACAAACGAGTTCCATTCCTGAGGACGTTCTTAAGTCGGAAATGTACTGTACATTAGTCGGAACACATACACTATGCTCACTATATCATAGTGCCTAGAAAACAGTGCGTTAATGTTCGAAATTAGGCAAACAGTATTAGGTTTTATATCTAGAAGTGTAAGTAATAAGAGTGCAGAGGTCTTATTGCAATTATATCTTGCGCTAGTCAGGCCGCACCTCGATTATGCGGTTCAGTTCTGGTGCCCTTATTATAGAATGGATATCAATTCACTGGAGTCGGTGCAGAGAAGAATGACGAAAATGATTCCGGGACTTAGAAACCTACCATATCAAGATAGGTTAAAAAAACTAAACTTGCATTCCCTAGAAAGACGAAGAGTGCGGGGAGATATGATAGAAGTATTTAAGTGGGTGAAAGGAATCAATAAAGGGGATATAGATAAAGTTCTTATAATATCCGAGCAGGATAGGACTTGTAGCAACGGATTTAAGTTGGATAAGTTTAGGTTTAGGAGGGAGATAGGAAGGAACTGGTTCACAAATAGGGTGGTGGACGAGTGGAACAACCTTAGCAACTTTGTAGTAAGTGCTGGAATGCTGGAAAGTTTTAAAAGGAGGCTAGATAGATTCATGGATGATAGATAGTGGTAGTAACTCTCGACAGGAGCCGCCATGCACAGGCCAACCGGCCTATTGCAGACTCCTTATTTTCTTATGTTCTTATGTTCTTATAGTGCATCTCGAATCACTTAATTTAAGAGAAAATAAGAAATTGAATGACAAAATACAGTAAAGGAAAGTAAAAATTTAAGTTTAACACTTACACTGAAACCTTGGGCTGGCTGATCTTCCACCCATATCACTAACAATCTTTCCATTTCAATTAACAACCCACTTCTCTGTTTTGTTATCACAGTTGAGTGCATTGGTGTAGATCCTTTTACTGTACATATTCAAGAATTTTCTGTTGTCTTTCAAAATTGTTCCGATCACTGACTGACTGAGGATGTCTCACCTTTTTCAGAACGTTTAATTACATCAACTTTCACTTACATTGTAATTGTTTTCCTTTTCCTGGATGCACTACTGTCACTTGCATCAGGTTTGCATTTGGGAGCCACGATGAGGGCCGAAAAACAGGGTTAAAAAATAAAATAAAAAAGTTTGCACTACACGTTACTGAGGTAAGGGTAAGGCTTACTGATGCTCCCTCAAAGCATGTGGCTGGGTGACGCGTTACTCCCCACCCGCAGCTCTGTCTTGCCCCTACACCGTGCAAACTAGTTATCGTACGTTAACATTACGACCCAGTTATACCCATGTCGGATTCTTAAAATTATTGACCTTGTGGAAACTCATTCGTTACAGTAGGTTTTCGTAAATCAGATGTTCGCAACTCGGGGACCCCCTGTGCTATAACAATTTTATACTGTATAAGCAATGCATGTGTCAAGCAATAGTGAAAGCGATATTTCTAACCTAGCCAATCAGGGGTTACCAACACAATAATAAAAAAAAATACTAGAATATCTCCTATTTCAAAAGCAAATAGACATATACAAATAGAGAGAGAGAGTCATGTGAGGCAAATTCTTACCTCTACATTCTGGTCTCACAAGTAAGACATTGTACTCAAAATCACAAGTGAGAGTGTCGGGGTGAAAGAACGTGCCTGGACCACACTCCTTCACCACGTATTTCATCCCAGTGAAAGACACAGAGCACTAAAAAAGATAGACAAGGATGATTATCAGATTCAAGACATTAATGTTCATAATCACGACAATGAAGAGCATGTAATAAAAGAATGTTAACTCTGTCGCAGGCCGGGATTGCAGTACAAATCTCACCCCTACAAGCCATTGATCCTAAATGTGTCATCCAATTTCATTTGTTTGTATTTCTTGGTAGAGTACTTTGAATTTGATGCTGGATCATTCTTCCCACCTTGTGACACACTCTAGAGTGACAATGGAGGAGTCAAGTCAGTCTAGGGAGACACATTCCACTCTTATCCATTTAAAACTCAGTCGCCCCAACTTGACCCTCTGAAACAGACATATCTGACACATCTTTGGTAGTTTTTGGTGTTCTTTTTCATGGATTATTCATTATTTCCTGTTGTGTGTGTATTAGTGATGGAGCAGGAAAGGTTGGTCAAAGGAAAGAGAAGAGGAAAGGTGATGGCATAGGGAAGAAGAAGGCTAGAAAAAAGCCCCACACTGTAGTGGTAGTGAAACCATGTGTGTCATCCTGAATGAAACCTTCCCTTTCACCTTCAAAGGTGGAGTACTGTTGTGGGAGTACAGTGAGAGTCAATGTTGGTAGTAGCAGTACTACTATTATTGACACTATGTAGTGGAGTTACTTTTTTAGTAAGGATAGCTGTAGTACCATTATTTTTTTAGGAAAAGTCGTGAATGCTTCATTTTTAGAGAAATTTTGACTGCTACTCACTATTCTTACTAGTATCAGACATGTACAGACTGTGGTCATACTGATTATATTTTTTTGAGAAGTAAAAGGAACATTATGCTAAGTTCTGACTGTTAGACCATCAGCAGCTGGTCAGCAGTGACCCTTGTGATGTATTAATAAGTGGTTGTTGGTGTGTCTCCTGTTTGTTTTCATTCCATCATGGTACAAAGTGACGCCTGAGCCAAGCACAAGTGGACAACAGGTGGAAGCAACTGACAGTGCAACAGCTGGTGAAAACAAATATGAAGTTAAATTGAAATCACAAACATGTAGGAATGGAAACCACATATGTACATGTAGTGTTTACTATTTGTATGTTAAATGAAAACGCTTTTGTTTGTATTGATAAACACATTGTTTTAATTAATCAGTCAGGAATGAACATGAAGTCAAATAAAATGTTATAATTAACATGCTACAGTAAAGTATCTGTCAGCCAAACATCTCCTTCGTGAAAAAAACTATTTTATAAAACATTTGAGCATTCTAAATATAAAATTTAAGAAAAAGAAAAGTTTTTATAAAATTTTCCACATATTTCACAAGAAGAGAAGCTCGACAATCAGGCAAGTGGTTGAATGAACATGTTTACAATGGTTAGAGTGACGAGTCTACTTGTTTCCACTTGAGTTTGAGTAAGTTATGTGGATAATGTTAGAGAATTGTGAAAATTTCAAGTTTATTTGTAGATTTAATGAAATTTTGAGTACCAGAGAATAATAGAGTAAGTTAATGTACAAGTATTTGCAGAAACTAATACTATAATCAAACTGACATAAGTATTATGGTTTGTTATATGATTTCCTTGGACATGAGTTCATGATAATATCCAATATATGTACGTAATTATCCAGTTTTCGGTTGACAGACACTTTACTGTACAGTACTGTGCTTCAACATATGAGATATTTTAACATGTACTCTAAGGTAAGATTATACACAGAACATAAGCACCAGACACTAAGAGAGATACAGTACCTGATAGAATTTGCGGCAATCATCTTCATGTTTTTTGTACTGAGGGCTAGAGTGCCAGCAAGGCTCGGGAGCTAGGGTGGTTGTTGTAGCCTCAGTGGTCATAGTGATGACTGCTGGCGTTGTACTAATTGAACAGTCGCAGTAGAACCGGATCTCAAAGTCAAAGCAATCTGAGGGTTCATGGAATTCAGTAGCTTTGTTTGTCATCAAGGAAACAATCAAAATTCTTTTCCCCCCAAAACTCTCCTAGACAAACCTTTAATAATCACAGACAAAACTGCTTCTGTGCCTGTGGTTATAGGCTATCTGGATATCTCCAAGAGGGGTACTCATTAATGCTAGGGGAGAATAGTGCAAAACAAAAACTCATACTATACTCTTCACACACACACACACACACACACAAAATACTAAATATATTACTTACGCTGAGGAGCCTGCAGGTCATCATTACACTGAAGGCCAGTATTGGTGTTGCAGGTGATGCCCACCTGGCCTGAAGCCTCTGGGGTCAGTCCCACACCAACCACTTGACACTGTGTGTCCATTATTTGATGAGGAGCACAGAAGGTGTACTTTTCTGCCAGGGAGCGAAGGTCATCCATGTCATCCTGAGGCATGAGTGGTCTCAGTGAAGCATTGGTAAGCATTTGTCAATAACTTTGAAATTCAAAGAATTTATCAATAAATATGTATGACTATAAATTGTGTACTATTTTTTTATTCTCTGTGCTTTGAAGAAAGGCCTCAACTTTTAAATGTTTATGATACCTAGTTTCAGACACCTGAGAACTACAATATAACTCTCTGATACTGGTGAAATCAACATTATCGTCACCATTTTACATACTTGCATGTTAGCCACATTTAGCTGATCACAGCTCTCCATGCTGCATTTTTTTTTCTTTTTTCTTTTTTTACGGGAATTAGCCCACCCGGGCACAGGTCAAACGACCCACAACGGGGCCTTGGGAGGCGAAAAAATAAGAGCAGAAAGAAATTGAAAATAGAGAAGAAAAAGGTTATATTCTGTGTTAATCAACAACACGAAGATGCCGGAAAACCAGCTTTTTAAAGTGAGACAGATTGTATAAATATGGAAACACAGAAGGCAGAGCGTTCCACAGTTTGGCTGTGTGAGGAAAGAAGGGGGTACTATAACGGGTTATTCTCGTGTGACCGACATCCACAGAGAAACGGTGGGCACCGAGGGCAAGACGTGTGTTCGAGCCCACGGCCTTGCAGGCGGTACAAAGGATGCCAAATCCACCGAACATTGCCCGTTTAAGTACCTGTAGAAGAGAGAGAGTGAAGCAACATTGCGGAGAAGAGAAAGGGAAGAGAGATTGTCGACTAAAGGAGGAGAGTTAATAAGACGAAATACCTTTGATTCCACCTTATCTAACAGTTGGACAGAAGAAGAGCCACCCCAGATATGAGAGCAATACTCCAAGTTAGGACGAATGAAGTGAAGTAGCTACGGCATCTGAACAGCATTCCCAACTTTCGGGAGGCAGCTTTAGCTATGTTAAGGATGTGTGATTTCCATGACATATTGGAGGAAATGGTGAGTTCCACCATAGATACACACCCACACCACTAATCATTACTTTTGTTTTTTCCATATTCACTTTCATACCCTTTAACTCAATCCTATCATTCCATGGTTTGAATTTCTCCACTTCCTCTTCAATACTATCTGTTATCGACACTTAAGGGGAGCGTCCTGATGAAAATCGGAAAATTATGAAAATATTCAGAAAAATTCCTGAGGTAAGTTGTTGCCTATGGCTATATGCGGACGTATCTTTATTGCGTAATTCGTAATATTTATGTAGCTATGCATGATTGTTCTACCCCGTCTTCAATTAGAGGGCCCTTCTCTTTACATAGAAAACTATAGAAAAGTATTTATAATAATATTTTGGTGTAAAGCAACACCAATCATTTGGTAAAAATCTGTATCTGGCACCTTTTTCAGCATGCTAAACACCAGCGTTCCCACTTCTGGGGAATTTGTCCTCAGATTGGGAAATCTGGACACATCTGGGGACAAATCTAGGGAAATATGCTTTTTGGGGAATTTCCGGAGAATTTTGAATATTTTTGGGAATAATTAGGGAATTTGAGTGTGTTTGGTTTATATAATACCAATACCAGGTCTCTGAGTCAACATTTTTCTTGAAAACTTGAAGAGATAAAGTATTGTGAGGCTACTACGTGGAAAGGAAGGATTGGCATCACTTGGGATACCTGCTGATCAACTGAATTTGTTCGATCATCCAAAACTGCTGAAGCTTGTGCGAAATGTCAAGAGCAATGCTTCTGATTCAGAAGCTCATCAAATCATTGTTGATATATACTCAAGTCATAACTCATAAAATATCATAAACTCTAAACAAAGTGTTGGAATCAAAATTACTTTTTTTAATTAAGTAGTTAATTTGGTATACATTTATGTCTTGATGGATTCTATACCTTAGATTAAGTACCGGTAAATACTCGAAATGTTAGTGGAGTGTTTACTCTTGTCAGAAAAACCAAAACAATAATTTCATTTTGGTTCTGCCACAAAAATATTAAAAACCACAATAAAACTTTCAATTTAAACTGATATATATATATACAGTATATATATATATATATATATATATATATATATATATATATATATATATATATATATATATATATAAGACGAGCTAAGGTGCTCCGTTGTTTCCTTTTCGTGTGATTTTAATATATATATATATATATATATATATATATATATATATATGTGTATATGTGTGTGTGTGTGTGTGTGTGTGTGTGTGTGTGGAAAATGGATTTTGGGAATTTTGATCCAATCTAGGGAATTTTCAGCCTTAGTCTAGGGAATTCTTCATCTAAACTTGCGAGAACACTGCTAAACACGGAAAACCGTCGTTACAAGTCAGTGACCCATCAAACATGCTAGAGTAAAGTACAATCGAGAGTTGCTGTCATGACATCTGTATCGACCCTATCTCAACGAGTTTTCTAACCTTCAAATCCTTAAGGCTTGGCCTTTTATTTATTTTTTTTTAACACGGATTAGCCGACCCGGGCACAGGTCACTGACCCACATCGTGTACTGGGGGGCGAAAATTTAATATTAATAATTCATCTTCCCAGGCAGTAGTACTTCTCTGTTTGGTAGCTGCCTACTACCTACTACAACCGATTCTAATAAAACAAAAACTAAGTAGTAGAATAACATATTGTGCGTGGCTGAACATATCGTTTTTCTTTATATTTGCCTTGGTTTATTATTTGCTGATTTATCTTTAAATATTTGGAGGAAAAAATGCACCTAATACCAAGGCGATAATAAAAAATATCTATGTTACGTTCAAGAAGAGTAAATTACTTATATTCCACATGAATTTCAACATAATTTACCGAGAAGTTATGGAGAAGTAGGATTTTGAAAATTTATAAGAATATAAGGGAAAACTAGATATCAGAGATTAGGCAGAACCAATTCAGGGCTATAGCAACAATGTATCTGGTGTCCTTAATTGCTCAGGAAATTGATATTAAATGATCAATTATTAACGAAATTCGCGCTTCAGCCGGACGCTCCCTTTAAGATGCCAGTATACAACAACTTCTAGGGCAGACTAGTCCTAAATTCTCACAGTAGTTCCTCTAGTACCATGTTGGTATAAAGAATGCTTATATTTAATTTGAAAAACTTCTGTAAAGTTTCAAGGAAAGAGGAGCTCACCCAGTTGCCAGGGCTGGGTGTATGGGTGTTCATCCATGGTGTCCAGCCGTTAACACATACAGACTCAGTGAAGGTCTCAGATGTTGAAACTGAGGTTGGTGTCACATCTGGAAAGGTAGAACAAAGTTTAGTATTTGGTTGAAGCCAGGCGTTCAGTGCTTTTTCATTTGGTGTTACAGGAGGTTTAACATTATTCACTTTTTAGAAAAAACTTCAAGCTTGCCTGGAGCAGATGGTGTTGCTTTTGTTAAAAAACAAACAAAAAACATTTTACTACTGTTTTCTTATTGCGACTATGGCTTTGTTCATCAAACTATAAATAGAGTTTGAAATTGTTTACTTTAAGTGACATTTCTATGGAGGCAACATCAATGGTATAGCTCTTGTAATGGCAATTATCTTTGTTCACATATACACTACTTGTAAACATTGTTTATAGTGGACATGTGGTAGTATGGTAATGATGGAAACACGACGAAGAAGAGATGGAGCTTTATGCCTGACATGTCGTCATGAATAAAGCTCCATCTCCTAGTTGTATTTTCTTCACTACTACAGTACCTGTAAAGCTTTATATAACACACCAATGAGTTCACTTGGTCTTGATGATCTTACGAACACTGTTATCTTCCAATCCTCTGTATTTTATAACTTGCCCCTTACTTCCACCTGCATTTACCTCTGTCTCCAAATATATAAATTCTTCCTTTTGTGTACTTGCTGATACAGGTACTGCACACCAGTAATTTTCTTCAAAGCTCCTTACATCTCAAGAAAAACTATTAGCACCACTTACACATATGTGACAATTAGACTACATGGAGCCCTCTGTAGCAGAAGTTACAAAGGTCATTGTTTCATTATTTAATGATCAGCAACCATTATGTTACAGGCAACATTATGGAAGCTCCACCATGATGTATTAAACTATGGTTAGGAACCATTACGTTACTCAAAGAAAACTTGTATGATCGTTTGTTCGGAAGGAAAATAGAGTTGAAACTCTATTTCAGTAAAAATTTCTTTCCATGCCCTAGAATTTCATCTAGCCAACTATCTTTTTAAGCTGGTGTTCATTGTTCATCGGTACATGTAACCATAAATTTTATGTAGTTTTTCTTAAATTATAATACAGTATACTTGTATTTCTTTTGTTGATTTCAGAGAGGATGTACCGAGAGGATGAAATGATGGAAATGTGAAGAAGTTCAGGTTTTGTAAACTACTAATTATGCACATTATACGTCTGGTATGAGGTAATGGAAGAGATCTCTTATCTAAAGTTTTATTTTACTTGTTTACTCAAGAAAGGCATTTCCATTAGTCTCATTTAGGGCAATTGTTTTTCTGTCTTCCATAATTAATCTGTAATTGGGGGAAAATAGTTAATAAACCTTTGAATAAACTAGTAAAGTATATGTTTAAATATTATTTAAAATTTTTAATTAAAATGAAAAGGGCTTAAGACTATAACCAAGCAATGCTCAGGTATGTGTTGGTTTGTCTGCAATGTAAACTACTGATCCACAATTTAAGGTGTATGAAAAAATTCTTAACAGCAGAGATCCCAAAAGATTAGAATCAATTATGTTAAAATGGCAAGAACAAAATCATAATGTACTGTATATCACAATAAACACGATGTTACATGTCGACCCATATTATTTATTCCTAATAAACAACATTTCAGCTTAATTATGAGTTAGATAGGGTTTTTATTATTGTCTTCTCGGCCTCATGGAATATGTATGCATCGTCTTCACTCACTCATTTCTTGTTATTTGGACAGTCAACCCTAACAATAATGAGTCCAAAGATGACAGCAGCACTATGAGTAGTGTCACTCCAAGGGTTCAGTGGAGGACCATCACCTTGGGATGATGAAACTGAATCATCTAAATGTACTACTACGACTGTAGTGCGTTTTACCCAGCGGAGAAGTGATGCCCCGCCACCTCCTCAAGAGTTACAGCTGATTGGTTATTGTAAACCTGTCAGTGTTGCCAACTCGGATTTTCAAATGTCGCTAGGCTGGTACCTAAAAGTAGCTAAATGTCGCTAAATCTTCCATGGAAAGTCGCTAGCTATTATTCCCAAGTTTCTTGAATGGTAAAATTGTCTGTCTTTCTGCACTAAACGGCTCTTCTGCTTTCTTGTGTTTTTTTAGTGTTTTTGTGTTTTTCAATGTCGCACAACTTAGCAGACAAAGTACACTTGCAAAATTTACAAAATCCTTTTTTATTATCTCCTGGCACCTCCAGAAGCCAATTTTTGTATCTGTCATCTCTGAGCCATTCCTTCCTAAATCGCTGCGAATACTGTGGCTTACCCATTTTCTATTGGGACTATGAAGGGTTCAAATTAATAAACAGCATGCAAACAAGCGGAAACTTTCCTTGATGGTTTTTGGCAAAGCGGGTGAACAGTGTCGGGGCAACTGTATGGAGTCTATGGGTCACCCATGGTGGACGCGGATGAGAAGTTTGGAACCACGCAGGCTTGATAGAATTAATTCTATAAGATGTTTTGCTAATATTCTTTAAAATTTAGCGTATTAATGAAATTCATATTGCATATCTGACAAAAAGGTAAGTTACCCAGGTGCTACAAAGGCGAAGGTAATAGACAAATAAATGACGACACGGCAACATTAGCCATGGACGGGCTGACATCAAGTGATCAGGAAATAGACGTGTCCCTCCTTCTGTACCACGACCCGTTCAAATGTATTAAACTTTTCTTATTATTTATTATCCCTGTAACCCCGTTGCTATATATTATGGCTCGAAATTAGGAAAACTGAGTTTTCATGGACAGTCCAAAAGTATCCAGAAAGTCGCTAGATTTCTGTGGATATCTCTAGATTTGCGACAAGTCGCAAATCGCTCTAAAATGTCGCTAGAACAAAACTAAAAGCTCTAGATCTAGCTACAAAGTCGCTAAGTTGGCAACTCTGAAACCTGTCCGATTTCATCCAGAAATAATGATGTATTTCTAAATGAGTTTACTCATAATTGTTGGGATGATCGTTTCTGGCGAGAAAGATATTTAGCTGAATTATAATAAGATACATACATTCAATATTTCAAACATGAGCACGTAGAAAGTTTATCAGAAATCTTATACGTGAATTAACTGTTAAACTCTGGTAGCAAATTCACGGTTTCGGAGGATGCATTTAATATACTATACTTATTTTTACCCACAATAAGGCATACTAAAATAAAATACGTATCAATACATGTAATACTACATTTCCAAAAATTAACATTTTGAAAGATCAGAATCACATTGAAAAATTGCACGGCCGTTAGCAGAGGCGGGACATTATGAAGTTGTTCGCAGTCATATTTCACTCTGCTAATTTATAACGATGAAACTCATTTAAAAATACATTATTACTTCAGGACGAAATTGGACAGAAATACAACAGCCAATCAGCTGTGACTCATGAGAAGGGGGCGGGGCATCTTTTCTTAGCTGGGAAAAAACGCACGATAGATTCTAGTGAAACGGTACATGATATCTGCAGAGCTTTGGGTCAGTGTCATCAAAAGTGATCACAATCAGCAACTAGAGGATTCCTCGGATACAGAGACAAGAGGAAGATGCCTCTGTCCCCTCCATCCACTAACCATCAACACCTTTAACCAGCAGTGTTAGGCCAACACAAGTAACAGTCACCTCCAGCTCTGGGAAGTACAATATACTAAAGCAATGATTAATCTTGTTAGGAAAAGCTTTATGGCCAAGATTCTTTGGAATAGAGTACAGTATACCTAAGTTTATAACTTGGGAAGATTCTGTGTCAAAATATTTAGGCTAGAACACTTCTCAGATTTTAACATGGGAGGAAATGATGAACACTAGTAAAGATTCCAGGTGCATCTCCTCTTGCAGAAAAGGGGGGGGGGGTAGACACATGTGTAGCTTCTATGCATACCTCTTCTCACAATACCCAAACCACTGTCTGATGACATAGGGATGTCCCCAGATACCTGACAGTATCTAAAGTTTTTCAGATGACACAAAAAAGCAACAACAAAATTAAATAACTTAAGGTTTTTTGGTCATAAAACAAACCACAGGATAAGAAACCTTTTGAATCTTTGAAATATAAATTACAATCGTCATCAGAGCTTGGGTGTGAATATGGGTCACATGGGTCCATTCAGGTCTAACCAAGGTAGAGTTTAGGTGTGTTTGCCTTGGGCCCATTGCACAATAATCGGCATTACAGAATAGCAATTTCCTCACAACTCAATTTTACACAGTATGTTGAATCTGTATTTAGGATAAAATGGCCAGAGTTTGTACACTACCTGTATTAAAAGCCAATATATCTGTTGTCTTACCTTTGACATTACAGCCCTTGAGCTCCAGCCTGAGAGAGATGGCAGAGTAGAAGCTTATAGGGATGATCCTGACATATCTAGCAAAAACAGGTTCTGGAAATAAGTTTGTCACAGGCGTAGAGCTGTCGCTGTTGCCAGTGAATTGCTGTTGAACAGAAAATAAAATTTAAAAAAGGATATTGCATTGAATCTTAAATAAAAGAGAAAAATTAAATTATATATATATATATATATACTTCATTTTAGTCCATATAACACCCAGACTTGAACATATAATCAACAACCTCACCAGCCAGGACTCGAACCCTAGACCTTATGCGTGTGACCAGGGAACACCACCCACCATGCCACAAAGACACTAAAAGCAGTTCTAGACTATGTTATATTTCACACAAAGCCTGTTCATCGAGCTGATGGCGCCGTGAACCTCTCATTGGGAACTGCCCGTGCCATTTATGTGGATGTCAGTAGCATTTTACCCAATCCAGCTGGTATGAGACACAAGGTACCATATATACTTCATTTTTAGTCCATATAACATGCAGACTTTGAACATATAATGAACGACCTCACCAGCCAGGACTCGAACCCTCGACCTACTGTGTGGGACCAGGGAATGCTACCAACCATGCCACAAGGACACTAAAAGCAATCTTAGACAGCGCCATCAGCTCGATGAACAGGCTTTGTGTGAAATATAACAAAGTCTAGGATTACAAATTTTCTTAGCTTTTTCTCAGAAGCATTTGAAGCGGTAGATAATAAGTCATATGATATAATTTATTTAGATTTCAGTAAAGCATTCGATAGAGTCCCTCATGAGAGATTGATAAGGAAGGTAGAAGCACATGGAATAGGTGGATCATTATTAAAATGGATTAGGTCATGGTTAACTGGTAGGAAACAAAGAGTCAGCATAAATGGATTAAAGTCAGACTGGGGTGCGGTCAAAAGCGGAGTTCCCCAGGGATCTGTATTAGGCCCTGTATTTTGTTATATTCATTAATGATCTTGGTTTAGAGTATAACTAATAGGATTAGTAAATTTGCAGATGATACCAAAATGAGTGATAAATTCAGACGGATAATTTTAATACTGATAAATGCAAGGTACTACAGATAGGGAAGACGAATACAAACGTTAAGTATAAACTAGGTAACACGGAAATAGAAAACTCAGATTGTGAAAAAGATCTAGGTGTATTTGTTAGCAACGACTTGAAACCTAGAAAACAATGTATTAGCGTTCGCAACAAGGCAAACAGGATTCTTGGGTTCATATCTAGGGGTGTGAGTAACAGAACTGCTGACGTTATCTTGAAACTTTACCTAGCATTAGTGAGGCCACACATGGATTATGCGGTTCAATTCTGGTGTCCTTATTATAGAATGGACATAGATTCTTTGGAGAGAGTATAAAGAAGAATGACAAAAATGATCCATAATATTAGAAACCTTCCATATGAAGAAAGACTGAAAAGCTTAGGCTTGCATTCATTAGAGAGGCGTAGAGTTAGGGGAGATATGATAGAGGTGTACAAGTGGGTAAGTGGGATTAACAGGGGTAAAATGGAAGATGTTCTGAAGCTCAGTAATAACGAAATAACTAGAACAAATGGCTTTAAATTAGATAAATTCCGATTCAGAAAGGATATAGGCAAGCACTGGTTTGGTAATAGAGTTGTGGATATGTGGAATAGGCTGCAAAAGATTAACTATATAGTGGGATCCCGGGGACGCTAGAGGCTTCAAGACGAAGTTGGATAGGCACATGGAAGTGCTGGGATGGGTGTGAAAGGGATCTGCCCTGTATGGGCCAGTCGGCCTCCTGCAGTATCCCACTTTCTTATGTTCTTATGTTCTTATTAAAAAGGTACCCAAACTATCCAACCAGGAGCGAACTCGTAACAACGGTTTTAAACTAGAAAAATTTAGATTTAGGCGCGAAATAGGTAAACATTGGTTTGGAAATAGAGTAGAAGACGAGTGGAACAAGTTACCAAATATCATCATTAACTCGAATACGCTGGATAGTTTCAAACATAGGTTGGATGGATATATGAGCAATAGGGGTTGGGTGTAAATGGGACTGCCCAGTATGGGTCAATAGGCCCGCTTCAGTTTCCTCCATTCTTATGTTATTATTAGGGGACAGTGGGTGGTGTTGTAGGGTGTGTGTGGGTGGTTGTTGGAGGGTGTGTTTGTGTGGGTGGTGTAGCACAGTGTGGGTGAGAGTGGGGGAGTCAACCCTTTTGGGGAGTGAGGAGGAAAGGGTTTTGCGGTCAGTTTTCTACCCCCCCCCTTCTTCACCCAAGCATGGCTAATTGTAATAGGGAGATGAATTTGATATCATAATGATCCTTAATAAATTCTCTACAAGACGTTTCCAATTTTTTGATGTGATATAGTGATGGGAATTCCATTCTTTTATATATAAAAAATAAAGAAATGTTGAGACCGGAATCAATAAACTGAGGTCTATTTTTGTTAAACACACCATTTTTTATCAAAATAATCCCGAATACTTCATCTAAAAGTTTGATTAAATAAATATATTTTGAAAAAACCTCTATATAATGCGGGCGTGAATAGAGCTGTGATACAGCAAAGAGTTTGGTGTTTTCCAAGAGTAAACAGTGCAGCTTGTAGGAACTATAGTTATTTACGCAAACACCACTGTACAATATTGTTCATATTGTAAATATAATAATGTATACTACTGTATATATTGTACTCATCAGCAGATACTGTCATCTTTAGCCTAGAGTAGGGAGACATTTCACTCAGCAGACTGTAATACATAACTGTAATAACATCTTAGCACTTGTGATAGAGGTTGGGTGAGAGATTATTGAGTCATGTTACTAACCTGATCTGATGCAATGTCAGGTTACCTATTGTTGGGTGGGGGATTAGTGGATCTTATGACCTGAAGATGTCTTGAAGTCTTGAATGATATTATTTTTTACACCTATGAGGTGTATATATATACAGTATTTGTCATGATAATTAAAACTTATTTACCTGCATTTCTCTTTCATACTGACCTTTGCAAATGGAGCATCTTCATCCTTTACATCTGCCCAAGCTGCTCCAGTCTCTGACACCTGAACAGCAAAGACCTCAACAAACTGTTGAAAGTACGGATGTCCCTGTGTCACCACCCCTGTCACCTCCTTCACCTCCTTCAGGTCCACCTGTACAAATTGGTTACAAGCTTATAATTATCTCTTCAATAATTACCTATTAATAATCTAACAAAAGTTACTACACCTGTATACTATTCTGATGGCATTACTAACTTCTGGTAGTGGACTAATACAATATGAAGAATGATGTATTAAAACATCATAAAATGCATAACACAATTTTTTTTTTTTTGATAACCCAAAGAAAATGTGCTGAGTATTTTGGACGTATAGGCATCTCCACACTATGGAATCTCTGGTTATGGGATTTTGAAATTAAGACCACAATTTTGGATTACAGAAAAAAACTCACCCTTGCAGAAATTGGGTAAATTTTTTAAATAAAAAAATCACAATTTAGGCAAAAGTTTTACCAAAATTGTAAAAAGTATTTTATGTGGATTCTCTGTGGTAGCCACAAAGCAGTTGGAAGGTTGCTCACCTCCCCAGTCGCCAGCAACCACCACAACAATGGCACTGCTCAATTAGAATTCTTTCCTCGGCTTGTGTTCAGTTCTGCATCTGTGTTCAAGACTGTATTCGCCCTTACGGAATTGACGAGTTGACAGTCGGAATTTTTTCGTAAGATGGCAGGTAAATTGGTCAATAAAACGCTTCAATTCACTATGGCAATGATATTTTAACATAAATTAGGCCAAAAAGTGTAAAAATTAAGGGTTAAAGTTGCTAAAAAGTCACGTGACTGTGAAACGCTCTGTGATTGGTTGTGACGTCACTGGTTCCATAGATCTGCAGAGAAGGAGCATAGAGGCAGCCAGTTGCAGTGTATATCCATTAGTATGTGATGTTTACCAGCAAAATTGCAGGACTTGTGGCCATGTACAATGTTGATATACACAGGCATACCTTATTTTTAGGTTAAGATAAACTACTTCTCAAGTATCATCGTGTGTGTTTACTTGCTGGGTGCCCAAATGATGCAAAAGACCGATAACTCCAACATGGAAGTTTTCATCACTGTTCTCTATTTCATGTCTGGAAATGTAAGTTTTCGTCACTGATGTCTATATTTAATGTTGTGGGAGGACTATGGACGATCATGGCCAGAGTGAGATGATCAGACGACAGATGTAATTAATGTGCGTCAAAGCTGGGTGGCGGAGTTCTTGATTATACTCTACAATCATAAAGACATCTACTTTAGGTTAATTTCTTTCATATCTGCCTTGATGAACCCTGGAAGTAGTTTCTCGGCTGATCGGCTCTAAATAAATATGATTGGATAATTAATTGTGCTCTACTGTGCAACACAGTAATGCTATATTGAATATATAAATATTACTAAGCACATTAACTAACTGCCCATACTACAAACTTCATAATATAAACATTCCAAACAATATTGGTATTATTTTGGATTTGGTCATCTGGGGAACCTTAAGGTTCTAACTATGGAATTAAATCATTTAAACAATAAGACACATTATCTCTACGGGATTCCTGTCGCAAAACATTTTTCGGTCGCATAAGAAAATACAGGTCATATGTTAGGTTAGGTTTGGTTAGGTATGATAAGTAATATTATAAGTTATAAGGTAAGCTTAAGGGGGGGGGGGGAAGTAACTCATAACTAGTGATTTCCGATAGAAATGAAGGTCTGAATCGTTCATAACACATCACAAACCATCAGAAAAAATCATAGTCTGCATGTCTAAGTACAGGGATGACCAAAACTTAAAATATACCCAATACTGTATAGCCTATCTCGAATCTAAGCATCCAAATACTTATGGTAGCTAAAGTAAAATTTTACCGATTAATTAATATAAATGATGATATATCCCAGTGGTTCATTAGTGAATTATCAAAACGATAACAGCAATATGTTGTCATGTTTACCTAGCATCAGGCATTATCAAAAACAAAGTCCAGACAATGTCATTACTTCTAAATTGATTCACATCTCCATCAGTACGCCGTCTGCAGGGTATGTGGTAACGTCATTGCAAATGGCGGCCGTTTCCAGAGAAATAAACTTATCTCGACTATTATAGCAGGACTTTAAACTTTTAATACAAATTATGGCAGCGTGTATTTCTTGTGTTTATCCAGAACCGTCAACTCATTAATTATGGTTAATTAATTAAGATTTTCAAAAGAAAAAATCGCTATATAGAACTGTGTATCCTTATTAAAGATGAGTGGAAAAATACCATGAAATTCAAGTGAAAGCAGTGGTGATAAAAAATTCCATAAATGAATTACATTGGACATTAAACGTGATGTTTTAAGGAGGTAACTCCCAGTAACTCTAATTCCACAACCTTACCTCACCACCTTATACAACACTCAACATTGTGTCTGGTAAGTAAGCTTCGAGTGTTTTGTTCATTTAATATCATGTTATATCATGAATGACTGATTGAATGTGGTTAAAACTGTATTATTTCATACATACTTGTGCTAGTGCCACGTTTTTGGGGCTCAAAAAATTTCTGTAGGAATGAGCCTCAACTTGTATAATGGAAGTATACGGGGAAAATTGGTTTCGAGTTACAGAAATATTTTCAGGAATGGAACCCTTCCGTAACTCGGGGGATGCCAGTATACTATACAGAGGCCATTTAGAAATGCCTATTATTACTGAAAAAAATATGTGAATGTTAAAATATATGGAACTGTTGGAAAATACTGAAGTGCTGAACATACTGCAGTGATAAGACCACTGTAAATGAGTTCCAAGGACTGAAAAATTTTCTAATACAGCAATACAATTTCTAAATATGCATATAATTGACAAACGAAGTTTCACTGTGATATACTACAGATTAATTACCATTATTTTACATAAAAATAAAGTTTCAGTACAATGAACTTTGAATTTCATAAAATTATTTTACATATACTAAAGCTAAAAACAAGTCACAAATAAATACTCTGAAATTAATATATCTATAATAAATTTCTTGATCTGCAGTACTAAATGAATGAGAACAAAATTATTATAATATGGAGTATTTGAGCATTGTGCATCACTGTGAATTTTTCTCGTGTAATGTTTAGAACTTTGTGTTATTGTACACTCAATTTATGAGTGACTGTGCTTTGTTTTATTTAGAAAAACCTCGAAGTTATTTTTTTTTATCCTGTGGAAGAAATTGAGGTACTGACACAGACATATTGAGGTACTGACACAGACATATTGAGGTATCCCAAATGGAACCTGGCCTGTATACAGCTATGTTTAGAAGTACCTTGTGTAATGTATTCAAATAAATTTTTAAACTACTGTATGTCTCACCAACGATCAGTTAAGCTACACCTGTATCCATCACTCCCAACTTTCTGTGAGAGGAGGTACACATGGAATATATATCAGCGTTCATCACTCCCTCCTCTCTACAAGAGGTTACACACAAAGCTTGTGCCAGTGTCCTTCCTTCTATGAGGGGAGAGCTTAATAGGCACAAGTCTAGAAATAAACAACATAATAAATGTTCATTATCATTCCCAACAATATCTAAGTCAGCGTATAGAGAAGTGGCCCAAATTTTTAAAGATTAATTCATGATACTTAAGGGTTTCCTGTACCTTCTATATCGGGATATCACAAGAGGAGACTAGAGGTGATGCTACACCAGACACCAGAATAATTATACAGAGGCTCTGAAAATGTTAGCCCCTCCTCAGGATGTGAGGAAGCTGGGACAAAAGCAGGAGAACAAATCTCGCTCACTCAGGATCACACTAGTGAGTGAGGATAAGAAATGGGAAGTTATTTGGCAGGCAAAAAACTTAGCAAGAAGCAATGAATTTCAGAATACAGTATATTCATACACCCAGATCGCACAGTAATGCAGTGGTAACAGCACACAAAACTCTTGTACTGCTTGAAGCATATGAGGGAGGAGTCGATGAGGAACAAGGACACACGTGCATGGGTTATATACAAAGGGAAGGTAGTGGAAGTAAGACCATCAGTACAGAGCCAGGAGACAGCGGGATACTACCAGCCCGCTCTACATCCCACCCAGGAGGAGGCAAGTGCCATGTAAACAATGTCATCTCTGACCACACCCTACAAAATACAATAGTAATATTTCTGTTAGACAGAATTCCCCAACCCCGGAACTCTTCGATAGCCAGAATTGAATTTTTTTTTCAGAAAATCGTGCCCAAGGCCTGAATTTGTCCAGAAAATTCCAGCTTTAAGAACTATTTTCTGAGGGACACATTTTCCAGAAACTCCAAGAAAAATTTTCTGGTACCCAGAAAATTCCGCAGATTGGGGCCATTTTTCCGGGTTCGAGAGATGATGTAATGGGAAATTTCTGGAACTTCCGAGAACATTTTTCCATTACTCGGAAAATTCCGAGGATGAGGGATTTTTTCCGGCTTTGTGAGTCGTCTCGCAACACGGAAATTTCTCATTCCCGGAAGTGCTCTACATCAATTGTTCCTGCTAACTAGGATATCACTTATTTAGTAAACACTGCAGCTGCTGAGAATGGACTAAGGCCGCAGTCCCTATCAAGATCAGAGACGTTACCGAGAACAAATTCCGGCTGGAAACTCATGTACATAAATAATCATATATTCCTTCATAAGAGAGAGGAGTTTGAACCACTGCTGAAGGTACCTCAGCCCAATATAGTAGGTGCTGTAGAACTGTTGTACAAGAACAAGAGAATTAACCTGGAGGAATGCAAGTTCATTATAGATGGATATGACTCATTACGAACCTTTCTCAAGCAACTTGCAAGAGGGGTGTTGTTATCTATGCTAGGCAAGACCTTAAGAGCCAGCCAGATGAGGGTGTGGGGAGAGGATGTTTTTGAAAAATCCAAGTGGTGTAAAATTAAATTAAAGGGTGAATCTACAGATCCCCAAACTGTAGCTTATTAAACCAAAGGAACTTTAGAGCCCTAATTAACAATGCACGGAGTTCAACCCTAGCCATCTTCTTGCCATGGGGGACTTTAACTATGGCGACATCAATTGGAGAAATGAAACCACACCAAATGACCTTAATAACCCTGCTACTCTTTTTGTAAAAAATCTGAGAGACAATTTTCTCTTCCATCATGTTAAGATCCAACTCATTACAGAGGGAAACAAGCATCCAAACCACTGCTGAATATCATGACTAGTAGAGTGGCCCATTTGATGGATAAATTGCCAAAACCCAAGACCAAACCCAGTGCTTCTAGCAATACGAGGGGACCCCTACACATAAATGCGGCGGTCGACAAAGTTAAGAAGAAACCAGAAATTCAAGGCGTGGGTTAGGTCAAACAATGAGCAAGACAGAAGGATGTATGAAAGAGCCAGGAACCAAGCCAAGACAGAGTGTAGAATGGCTGAAAAGGAGTTCCAGAGGCTGGTTGCAAGCGAGGTCAAGTCAAACTCAATGGCATTTTACCGCTATGCAAAGTCGAAATTAAAAACGCGAGTAGGAGTATCAGTCCTGAGGCTTGAAGATGGTAGTTATGCCGATTCTGACCAGGACAAACCTGAGGCATTGAACAGCTTCTTTACCTCGGTGTTCACAAGAGAGGATGCGATTAACCTTCCTGCATTTGAGGACAGACAGTTCGAAACAGCACTGACCCACATTGTGTTCACAGAAGAGGGTATGAGAAATAAACTGTCAAAGCTAAAGGTCCATAAGAGTCCCGGCCCTAACATGGTGCATCCCAGAGTGCTAAGAGAGTTGTGCAACGAGCTTGCCGAGCCCCTGAAGATCCTGTTCTGTAAATGGCTGGATGAACAAAAGGTCCCCAGTGATTGGAAAATGGCTTATGTGGGTCCTATCTTCAAGAAGGGCGATCGTCACTCTACGAACAACTAAAGACCAGCATAGTATGTAAAGTACTTGAGCGCATTATCAGAGAATCCACGATGAAACATCTACTACGAACAACCTTGTAAAGGATTGCCAACACGGATTTTATGCCAGGGCGCTCCTGCTTAACACAATTACTCTAGGTAATGGATATTTGGACCCAATTCTGGAACAGGGTGGTAATTTCGACAATATCTACCTAGATTTTGCCAAGGCTTTCGACATTGTACCCCCACGAAAGGTTGAAAATTAAACTGGAAGGGTACGGAATTCGGGGAAATGTCCTCGCGTGGATAGAAGACTTTCTACATAACCGCAAGCAGTGTGTGGTGATTAATAGCATGAAATCATCATCTGTATCTGTCACAAGCGGGGTAGAGGGAAGTGTATTGGGCCCGCTGATGTTTGTTTGTTTGTTCCATAAATGACATGCCAGAAGCTATACACTCCAAATGGATGACGGCAAGTTATTTTGGGAAATCAAGAACCAAGCAGACTGTGAAGAGCTGTAGAAGGATCTCTGTGAGCTCCAAGAATGGTCGAAGAAATGGCTGCTGAGATTCACTGTCACGCAGTGTAAGAGGATGCACCTGGGGCGTACCAACGGTAAGGAGGCGTATCATATGTCCCAACGGGATGAAGAAACTGCACTATTTGAGACTGAATGTGTGAAGGACCTACAGGTAGATGTGTATGTTGGCAATGAGCTGAAGTTCTCGGGCCATTGCGAGAAGAAGGTAAATCAGGCAAATAAATCATTAGGTCTTATAAGAAGGTCGTTCATATATCTATACGGTCCGTCCCTCGTAACGATCTTCAAGAGTAAAGTGCTTTCCCATCTGGAGTACTGTCACCCCGTCTGGTCCCCGAGATATACAAGGGACTGTCAGTTGATTGAAAATGTTCCCAGACTTGGGAACCTCAACTACCCTGAGAGATAGGAGCGCCTTAACTTGCCTAGCTTATACTACAGTCGGGCAAGGGGCGACCTAATTGAGGTATATAAGCATCTCAAGGGGCACTACTCAGTCGAGTGTCCTTACCTGGATCTGACGGACGCTTGCCCCACAAGGGGTCACAGCTCAAGGTTGAAGAAGCCGCAGGTCCAGAAAACTGTGAGGGGTAACTTTTTCCGAGTGAGTGTTGTGAACTCTTGGAACAATTTGCCAGAGAGTGTGGTGACGGACCCAAGTGTGATCTCTTTCAAGACCAGACTTGACCAACACTGGAGCAGGTTCAGGTACATTCAGGAGCCGGTGCATGCCCAGTACTTGCCAACAGTGTGTAACCGAGACTTGACCGATAACCGAAGCGGATAACGAGCCGATCGGTGGTGAAGAGAATAAAAGTAAAAGTAAGTAAATAACTAACTAGGACGGTATGGTGGCCAAGTTGGAACACCACGCAATGTTGTCCTTCAGATTTAAATTATTTGGTTAATGAAAAAACCAGGCCAAAGTTCAAATATTACAAGGGTAATTACGACGGGATGAGGGAGGAGATGAGGGGTATCCACTGGTCTGACTCACTAAAGTATAGACACTACTCTCAATATCATAGCCAGTAAAGTGAACCATTTCATCGATAAATATGTACCCAAGACCAAACCCAGTGCCTCCAGGAATACAAGGAGACTGCTGCACATGAATCATGCGGCGGTCGACAAAGTTAAGAAGAAAATTCAGAAATTTGAGATGTAGGTTAGGACAGGAGGATGTATGCCAGATCTAGGAACCAAGCAAAGATAGAGTGTAGAAGAGCTACGCAAATTCGAAGTTAAAAACGCGAGTAGGCGTATCGGACCTGAGGCTTGAAGATGGTAGTTATGCAGATTCTGACCAGGATAAGGCGGAAGTGAAAAACAAATTCTTTTCCTCTGTGTTCACAAGAAAGGGTGCGAAATCTTCCTGCAATTGAGGATAGTGCTACCCACATTATGTTCTCAGAAGAGGGTGTAAGAAATAAATTGTCAAAGTTCAAATGAATCCCGGACCTGACATGGCGCATCCCAGAGTGTTAAGACAGTTGTGCAATAAAGCTTGTTGAGCCCCTTAAGATTCTGTTCTGTAAATGCCTGGAAAGCAAAAGGTCCCTAGTGATTGGAAAATGGCTTATGTAAGTCCTATCTTCAAGAAGGGCGATAGTTACTCCACGAATAATTATAGACCAGTGAGCCTGATCAGCATAGTATGTAAAGTACTAGAGAGCATAATAAGAGATGTCATGATGGAACATCTACTACGAAACAACCTTGTAAAGGATTGCCAACACAGTTTTATGTCGGGACACACTCCTGTTTAACACATTTACTCAAGGTAATGGATGTTGGACGCAAATGCTGGAACAGGTCGGCAAGATTGACAATATGTACCTAGATATTGCCAAGTCTTTCAACAGCGTACCCCATGAAAGGCTGAGAATTAAACTTGGAGGGTACGGTATTCTGGGGAAGTGTCCTAGCGTGGATCAGAGACTTTTTGCATGATCGCAAGCTGTGTGTGGTGATTAATGGTATGAAATCGTCATGTGTATCCGTGACACGCGGGGTACCAAAGGGCAGTGTATTGGACCTGTTGTTCTGTTTATCTCATAAATGACATGCCTGAAGCTGTACACTCCATAAGAATGTTTGTGCACGATGCCACGATATTTAGGGAAATTAAGAACCAAGCACCCTGTGAAGAACTGCAGAAAGATCTCTGTGAGCTTCAAGAAAGGTCAAAGAAATGGCTGCTAAGATTCAATGTCACGAAGTGTAAGAGGATGCACCTGGGTCGTACCAACGGTAAGGAGGCGTTTCTTATGTCTCAAAGGTATGAAGAAACTGCATTAATAGAGTCTGAATGCAAAAAGGACCTGGGTGTGTATGTTGACAATGAAATGAAGTTCTTGGGCCATTTTGAGAGGGGGTGAATCTAGCAACTAAATGATTCGGTCATATACAAACATCGTTCAGATATCTAGAGGGTCCGTCCCTCGTAACGATTTTCAAGAGTGAAGTGCTTCCCTGCCTCGAGTACTGTCACCCCATCTGGTCCCCGAGGTATATTAGGGACTGTCAGTCGATTAAAAATGTCCAAAGGAGGGCCACCAGCCTGGTACCTGCACTTCGGCACCTCAGCTATCCAGAGAGATAAGAGCGCCTGCAACTGCCTACCTTATACTACAGACGGGCAATAAGTGACCTAATTGAGGTGTATAAACATATCAAAGGGCACTACTCAGTTGAGTGTCCATACCTGGAGGTGGCGTATGCCCACCCCACAAGGGATCACAGCTCAAGGTTGAAGAAGCCACAAGTCCAGAAAACTGTGAGGGCGAACTTTTTCGAAGTGAGAATTGTGAACTCTTGGAACAACCTGTCAGAGCGGGTTGTGACAGCACCGAGTATGAGCTATTTCAAGGCCAGACTTGACCAACACTGGAGCAGGTTCCGAAACATTCAGGAGCTTGTACATGCCCAGAACATGCCAACAGTGCGTAACAGAGACGTGACCAACTGCCCAAGCAGCTAACGAGCCGATCAGTGGAGAAGAGTATAAAAGTAAAAAAGTCACTGTTGGTGTTGAAAATTTATATTAAAGAAACTAATTATTCTATGTATGTGCTGTACCATTATAGGTACAGGGTATTAGTTCTGTTTACTTCTATTATGTTCCATAAAACTTTTTCCTAAAATAGGTCTCAAGTGTCACTTTATATATTTACCTAGTGGCCACACCAACTAGAGGTGGCCATGTCAAGGGAAGAAGGCCAGTGGCCTATGTAGGATCCCTCCATTGTTCTTGGTAATCTTGTCAAGGGCTATGTTGAAGTTCAGTATTGTTCTTGCTTCCACAACTTGAGCTGATAGACTGTTTCACAGGTCTACCACACTCTGTGCAAAGAAGTATTTTCTTGAATGAAACTTGCAGACACTTAGGCTTGTTTTAAGATGTCTCCTCTTTTGTTGATGAAGCGTGACATCACAAAAACTTTTTCTGGGTTTACATTTTCCATCCCTTTCAAGATTTTGAATGTCTGTAAGGAGTCTGCCCCATTGTGCCTTGTGTAAAGATTTGTTAATCTTAAGTCTCCAGTCTACTTGGATAAGTAGACAGAGGGTTTATTGTGCAATTTATACATACCTGTATAGTACTATACAGGTACTGTGTACTGTGTGTGTTCAATGATTACCTATGGAAGGCTTACTTCTGACTTACAGATAATTCGGCTTACAAATAGCCTCCAGGAACAGAACCCATCCATAACCTGGGGAGTGTCTGTAGTTGTGATTAGGTTGCTCTGTCCAACATACAAAATCTTTTATTTTGTAATGTTTAAATGTATTTGCCAGTCCTGCAACCATTTGAATAGCTCCTACAGATCTTTTTGCATGGTTACAACATCATTTGAACTTGGGACCTTCCTAAGTATCTTTATATCATCTGTAAACTTGATAAAATGGCTCAATATATTGTCATCATTAATAGGAAATGTTTTCCAAAACAAGAAGGGCACAAGGACAGAGCCTTGTGATACCCAAATGAGAACTTTTGTTTTCCAATCTGAATGTACTCGGTTTATGACCAGTCTTTGTTGCCTGTCTTCAAGCCAGTGCTTAGTCCACTTCAATAATTTGACTGTGATGCCATGTGTCTGGAATTTAGAGGCTCGTTGTGCATGTGGTAATTTGACAAACACTTTAGAAAATTCCACATGCAACACATCCACCGGTAAATCTTGGTCCACTAAGTCTTTTAACATTTCAAGAAAGGTGAGTAAGTTTATCGGGCACGATTTTCTCTCAAAGAAAATGTGAAGTTAGGCTGATTGGCCTATAGATTTCTATTACACTTTTTCTACCCTTCTTGTGTATCAAGTGACATTGGCAGATTTCCAGTCCCTGTGCACTTATGGCTACTGATTGCACACATGTAAGTGATTTCATGATTCAGCATGAATATTATGTTGGTGTAAAGCATGCAACTATGTATATAAGCACAAGGATATACAGACACATACAAACACTCACCGACATCCATAAACACATGCATATGCTTGCATACGGTACTTAAAAAGAGAAAGGCACAGCACCTGCAGCCACTCAGCTTGTGCTGCATTTTCATCAAATTCATCCACAGGTCTTGAGGTCCAAGCCCAGTCGGAGTTGAGGCGAGCAGCATAAGGCTTGTCATCTGGAGTCATGAGAGATGAGGCAGTAATCTGATCATTGGTGATACCCAAGTCTTCCATGCCCAGACCATCCTGGCACTCACACTGGCAAAACACTCGCACCTCATAGTCTCGGCAGTACTGCTGACCAGCTGAAAAGTGATACAGGTAGTAATAAAAAACTCATACTTTCATCATATGTAAGCATTCTCTCCTCAATATCTAAGAAAGAGCTATCTGTTATATAAAACAGGTATGGGTCCAGGTAAGTGGTTAGTCCAGTCTGGTCTGTACTTTAAAGGTGAACACTAATCAAAGTTTTCCATGAATCATATCTGACCTGTTGTAATTAGAGGCCAATATCTTAAGACACATTACTATCCTGGATTAGTTAATTAATTATTGAAGTTTCCTATATACAGTACCTCTACTGTAAATTGCTCTGTTCTAAGCTTTAGAAGTTAGATGTTAATGTGATTAATTAAAATTGTTAAAACTGTTGATTAAGCATTATCCGAGCAGAAACAAGCCCGGCCCATGAATCAATATCATGGCAAGGTAAATATGAATTAATGTCATGTTATTGATTTCTTTAACCTCCTAAAACCATTTGTATTATTACTGATCAGACCATTGCAATGGCAACACTTTGTATATTTTGGCAGAATTTGGACCCGAATTTTTACATGTGGGCCTTCTCAAATGTTGATTAAATGTACCTAGTTTGATGCAAGTTTTCAAACTTGTTCTTGAGTTATTTTGGGGACACATAAAACAGACGGGACAGAAAACAGAACTTTGCCTTACAGTTGTGGCAGGGTACAGAACTTTGCCTTACAGTTGTGGCAGGGTACAGAACTTTGCCTTACAGTTGTGACAGGGTACAGAACTTTGCCTTACAGTTGTGGCAGGGTACAGAACTTTGCCTTACAGTTGTGGCAGGGTACAGAACTTTGCCTTACAGTTGTGACAGGGTACAGAACTTTGCTTACAGTTGTGACAGGGTACAGAACTTTGCCTTACAGTTGTGACAGGGTACAGAACTTTGCCTTACAGTTGTGACAGGGTACAGAACTTTGCCTTACAGTTGTGACAGGGTACAGAACTTTGCCTTACAGTTGTGACAGGGTACAGAACTTTGCCTTACAGTTGTGGCAGGGTACAGAACTTTGCCTTACAGTTGTGGCAGGGTACAGAACTTTGCCTTACAGTTGTGACAGGGTAATAATGTGATGTTTTACTTTTTTGTGTAAGTAACCACATTTGTTTTATAATAAATAGGAAATAATTATATTACAAGCTTCATCCCTCCTAATGATTATTTTATCTGAAGATACCATGGAGAATTCACATGTCTTGACCTCTCTGCCAGTTACAAAAGTTAATTCAGAGGTTTAATTGTTGGTGTTATATTATATTCTGATTACAAAATGTTTGGTGCAGCATTAATTACTAACTAATGAAGAGAGTGTGTATGAGTGCATAATAACGTGGTTTTCCCAGATACAACCACAGAACAGAATTCAATACTGTATATAAATTTAAATTAATGATATGCACAGCAAAGTGGAATATAAAAAATGCATTAAATAAATCACGCCCTTTACAGAGATAGGAAACTAATCAGTGAGGTAAGAACCGCTTCCTCAAACCTTGGCATATCAAAAAATTACTAAAACAATAAAACCTTATTAAATATAATCAATATATATTACCAGTCATACAATAATCATTAATTGAACATTATATATATATATTTTTTTTAAGTTCACCTAGAGGTTTTATTTCTTGTTTCAGGAGATAACCAAGGCAGATTCAAAACAGAAGCTGTGTATACTCAAGTTTAGACACATAAACACTGTACTGTATCTACTCTAACATCCTTAAATGTATAAACTGTTGATATCTAACATCCTTAAATGTATAAACTGTTGATATCTAACATCCTTAAATATATAAACAACTTTAGAATTAACAGAAAATTGGGGACTGAGCACTGAGGTAATCAATCTACAACTAGATAATTTTTAATGTTTGACATCAGTCATATGCTGTTCATGGGCACATATCTAAGAACTCACCGTTATTCCTACAGCTGACACCGTTTTTGTTACAGGTAACAATAGACTCCACTTCTCCTCCTTGCACAGGTCGACACTCCACCTCAGAAATGTAGTGGTCTGGACACAGTGAGTAAATCTGTACAATACAAGAGTCATCTTCAGGCAAAATACACAAGTGCATCAAAGTTAAGGCCTAACAAACTATTAATTGAAATTTCTTTATCCACTGTTATATTGTGCACAAGTTCTATACATACCGTACAATACAACTGAAATGACATTTTATAGCTTCTCTGAAATTGCTCTATAAATAATGAGTTAAATTTCTTATGATAGAACAGCAAATTGTAAACAGCTTCAGTCTCATTTTTAATACATAATTGGAGTTGTATCTTGATAAAATAAAATACAACACATTCATTTTAGACAATTTTTCTCTAGTGAGATCACCCAGTGTAAATAAATCTTGTATTATGTAAATGTTACTTCTGATTATCACTGCAATAAGTACCTTACGGATCTCTGATAATGATTCAAATTCGCCATCACGATCAGGGTAGTGTTTGTTGTACCATTCACTCCAGCCCTCGTCATCACAGGTCATGGAAACAGAGGGCACCTCAGGTGGGCTGAGAAAGGTTATCTTATTATTACAAAATACTTTTGATAGTTCATCAAGTCTTCTTTAATTTATCTTTAGATATACTGTACTGTACAATACCTGTATTATGAATGTAAAGATGTCACTTAACTTTGGTTGTTATTGAATGCACTAAATTAAGAGAACAAGGAGTCAGACTGACCTTCATACCTCAATATTGTTGTGATATTGTCATACAGTGACATTTCAATGTTCATAGACAGATCACCTAAAATCACACACAACAAATTACTAATAAAAGCCTTTCTTTGTGTTCACAAACAGATTCACAGGAGTTCTGGCCCTGACACGGTGCATCCCAGAGTGCTAACACAGATTGTGCAGTGAGCTTGCCGAGTCCCTTAAGATCCTGCTCAGTAAATACCTGATTGAGCAAAAGGTCCCCAGTGACTGGAAAATTGCTTATGTGAGTCCTACATTCAAGAAGCGCGATCGTCTCTCCACAAATAATTATAAACCAGTGAGCCTGATCAGCATAATGTGTAAAGTACTGTACTAGAGAGCATTATAAGAAATGCCTTGATGGAACATCTACTACGAAACAACCTTGTGAAGGCCTGACAACACGGTTTTATGCTGGGATGCTCCTGTTTAGCACAATTTCTGAAGGTGCTGGATGTTTGGACTCAAATTTTAGATCAGGGTGGCAATATCAACAATAAATATGTGGATTTTGCCAAGGCTTTCGACATTATACTCCATGAAAGGCTGAACATTAAACTGAAAGGGTAAGGCATTTTGGGAAGTGTCCTAGCATGGCTTGGAGACTTTCTTCATGACCACAAGCAGTGTGTGGTGATTAATTGCATGAAATCGTCATGCGTACCAGTAACAAGTAGAGTACCAAAAAGCAGGGCGCTGAGACCATTGATGTTTGTTTTATAATGACATGCCTGAAGCTATACACTCCTCTCCACAAATATTTGCAGATGGTGCCAAGTTATTCAGAGAAATTAAGAACCAAACAAACTGTGAAGAGCTACAGAAAGATCTGTCAGCTTCAGGAGCAGTCAAAAAATGGTTGTTAGGATTCAATGTCACGAAGTGTAAAAGGATGCACCTAGGTCGTACCAATAGTGAGGAGGTGTATCACATGTCCCAAAGGGATGATGGAAAGTATTAAAAGAGACCAAATGTGAAAAGCACCTTGGCGTGTATGTTGATAATGAACTGAAGTTCTCGGGCCACTGTGAGTTTAAGGTGAATCAAGCAACTAAAGTAGTAGGTCTTATAAGAAGTCGTTAAAGATACCTCGTAACACTCATCAAAAGTGAGGTGCTTCCCTGTCTGGAGTATGTTACCCTGTCTGATCCCCGAGATATGCTAGAGACTGTCAGTTGATTGAAAATATCCAAAGGAAGGCCACCAGACTGGTGCCTGCACTACAGCAGCTCAGTTACCCTAACTGAAGTTTATAAACTTCTCAGAGGGCACTACTCCGTCGAGTGTCCATACTTGGAGCTGGTGGACACCCACCCCACAAGAGGTCACAGCTCAAGGTTGATGAAGCCACAAGTCCAGAAAACTACGAGGAATTTTTTTTTCGGAGTGGGAATTGTGAACTCTTGGAACAATCTGCCGGAAAGTGTTGTGGCGGCACCGAGTGTGAGCTTCTTTCAAGACCAGACTTGACCAACACTGATGTAGGTACAGATACATTCATGAGCAAGTACATGCCCAATACTTGCCGTCAGTGCATAACAGAGACGTGATCGACCACCAAAGCAGCTAAGAACATAAGAACATAAGAATGGAGGAAACTGCAGCGGGCCTATTGGCCCATACTGGGCAGTCCCGTTTACACCCAACCCCTATTACTCATACTGAGCATCCAACCTATGTTTGAAGCAATTCAGCGTATTCGAGTTAATGATGATATTTGTGGCTTGTTCATTCATCCCTACTCTGTTTCCAAACCTGGTAGTTTACCCATTTGCGCCTAAATCTAAATTTGTCTAATTTAAAACCATTGTTACGAGTTCGCTCCTGGTTTGGATGTTGAGTACCTTTGTAATGTCCCCTTTGTTTAGCCCTGCCTTCCACTTATACACCTCTATCAGGTCGCCCCTCGCTCTACGTCTCTCAAGGGAGTGCAAATTAAGATGCTTTAACCTGTCTCTATACTCAAGGTTCCTAATGCCCGGGATTAGTCTTGTCATTCTCCTCGAATTCTTTCCAAGGATTCTATATCCATTCTGTAATACGGTGACCAGAACTGAACTGCGTAATCCAGGTGTGGTCTCACAAGAGCAAGATACAGTTTTAGGATGACCTCACTAGTCTTGTAACTAACACTCCTTTGTATGAACCCAAGTACTTTATTAGCCTTGTTACGAGCAAAAACACATTGTTTACTTGGCTTAAGGTTCCTACTTATCATTACTCCTAAATCTCTCTCGCAGTCGGATTTCTCTATGGCATCGTTGTTCATCTGGTATCTGGTTTCCCTGTTTACATCTCCTATGCTGAGTACTTTACATTTGTCCACGTTGAATTTCATCTGCCATTTTTTCAGACCATTCGAAAAATTTGTTTAATCTTCCTGTAGTTTTGCGAGTCCTCGTCAGATTTGATAACACGTCCTATTTTAGTGTCATCAGCAAATTTACTTATGTTGCTGTCAATGCCGATATCTATGTCGTTTATGTATATAATAAATAATAATGGTGCCAAGTACTGAGCCTTGGGGAACTCCACTTGTGACGTTGCTCCAATGGGACTTAGTGCCGTTAATGCTCACTCGCTGTTTCCTGTCCTGTAACCACGCCCTAATCCATTTAAGGATGTCACCTTTGATGCCATGAGCTTCTACCTTTCTAATTAGTCTTTCGTGGGGGACTCTGTCGAAGGCTTTGCTAAAGTCGAGATATACCACATCATAATTGTGCCCCTCGTCCACCGATTCGAAAACTGATGAAAAGAATGTTAATAGATTAGTTAGGCAAGAACGTCCGCTTGTGAAGCCATGCTGGGATTTCGAATAGAGTTTGAAATGATTGCTTCCAGTAATTTGCCTACTATTGATGTTAGACTAATTGGGCGGTAGTTAGAGGATAGTGATCTATCCCCTTCTTGAAAATCGGTATTACATTCGCTATCCTCCAGGATTCTGGTACTACACCTGTTTTTAATGACATGTTAAACAACTTTGCTAAGGGCATACTAAGCTCTTCCTTACATTCCTTTAATACTTTGGCAAATATCTCATCGGAGCCGATCAGTGGCGAAAAGGATAATAGTAGGTAGTAGGCAGCTATCAAACAGGGAGGTACTACCGCCTGGGAGGATCCTGGAAGCATAATGTGTTGTCTAATAGTAGACGCTGCTGCCATATGGCATCACGAAAATTGTGACCAAGTCCCAGGTTGCTAATCTGACTTTCTGCCTCATTTACACACAATTGCTGGGTTTCAATTGTTTCTCTTACTTTGACAACACAATATACTTATATTGTTTCTCATTATTGATCTTTTTTTAATTTTTTGTATTTCTTTATGGCTCTTTATTATTATTATTATTATTATTATTATTATTATTATTATTATTATTATTATTATTATTATTATTATTATTATTATTATTATTATTATTATTATTATTATTATTATTATTAATATTATTATTATTATTATTATTATTATTATTATTATTATTATTATTAGTAGTAGTAGTAGTAGTAGTAGTAGTAGCAGTAATTGGCACTACGGACTTCAAGACCGAGTACGTAGTGGGAAAGGTGAATGAGTGGGTTAGCGAAATCCAAGTTCTATCGGAGATTGCTAACACAGAGCCACATGCGGCCTTTGCAACATTCACCCATGGAGTCAAGCATCGTTGGAACTACCTGATGCGTACCATCCCTGAGATCGGACCCCTCTTCCACCCTTTGGAAGAAGCAATCAGTGTCAAGTTCATTCCCAAACTAGTGAAACACCCTGACTTAACCCTAGCAGAAAGAACACTTCTTGCACTTCCACCACGACTGGGAGGGATGGGACTAACTAATCCAGAGGAGATTGCTGACTCTGAACATCAAAATTCACTTAAGCTCACGGCAGCCCTCACTGACCACATAATAGCCCAGAATGCAACAGGGGAAGTGGACACCAGCGAAGTAAATAAGATCCGTAGGTCCATTACAACAGATCGGCAGCACTGCCAAAATGACATGTTGCAGCAACTATTGCTGCAGGTTCCAGAAAATTTGACAAAAAAAGTAGCTATAGCGCAGGAGGTGGGCGCCTCGAACTGGTTAACTACGTTACCGATAAGGGCAAATGGTTTCAGCCTTAACAAACAAGAATTTACAGATGCCATTGCTCTAAGGTACGGTTGGCCAGTAGATGGTTTGCCCTCCCAATGCGTGTGTGGCTCTTCCTATGATGGCGATCACGCCATGGTCTGCAAGAAGGGGGGCTTCATATGCATGAGGCATGACGAGGTAAGGGATCTCACAGCAAATATGTTGAAGGAAATCTGCCGGGACGTCATGGTAGAACCGACCCTCCTTCCACTGGATGGCGAGATCTTCCAACACAGGACTTCAAACACATCTAACGAAGCCCGTGTGGACGTCAGTGCTCGAGGATTCTGGACGCGGGGACAGCGAGCTTTCTTCGACATCAGGATTTTTGATCCCATGGCCGTTGTCACCGTAACCTAGCTCTCGATGCTGCACATAGGAGGAACGAGAACGACAAGAGAAGGGCATATGGGGAGAGAATTCAAAATGTTGATCAAGGCAGCTTCACTCCTCTAGTGTTCACAACCTCTGGTGGGATGGGCCCAAGTGCAAGATGTTTCTACGCCAGACTCGCGGAGTTGATCTCCGAACAGAAGCAGCAGCCCAGAAGTTATGTTACAGCCTGGATGAGATGTCGACTGTCCTTCTCTCTCCTTCGGTCGGCTTTGCTCTGCCTTAGGGGAACGAGAGCTTCTGCCCCTACTCCGACAACTGCTGCAGATATTGACTATGAGGCTACAGTCACTGAATGCAGCATAGATCTGCGGCTCAACTAATTTAACATAGATAGGATAGCTTCTTATGTATTAGGATATTTAATATTAAGGTAAATAAATGGTGGCGAAGGTGTGGCTATTGGGGGAGGCTGAAGGCCACTTTTAAATTTAAAGTAGTAGTAGTAGTAGTAGTAGTAGTAGTAGTGGCGTGGCGTGGCATGGCGTGGCGTGGGTGTCGTGGAACGTCCTCCTGATCTAAAGGGTTATTGGTGGGGACATACTCGCTGTGTGTGAGCGGGAATTTAACAATGTGTCGGTGAATATCGGATGTCACCCTAAGCATTGCCACCCAAGGTTTCTTCTCATCCCTTACGGCATAAATTGTAAATATTCCGTGTGTTCACCGGCGATCACCAAGTGAGTGGTGACCTGTGCTGGGTCGGTGGTGGGATAATGAGGAGGCTTGGAGCCAAGGTCAGTGTCGATAGGCCTACTTTGACAGGGGTGGCCTCGAGACTTTCGCCCATAGTGTATCATTCTGATGTATGGATGGATCGCCATTGGGGTATTTAGCCACACGCGCACGTCTGTTCTAACCAGTACCAAATATGCACTAGCTGTGTCTGTGTGAGAAGCAACCGACCATGTGTGTCTTGCATGAAGGGAAACAATTGCCGCAACCCTTATAACCTTCATGGCAGGGAGCCGTCACAGGAGGCCACAGTGGATATCGCCGGGACCCAGCAGCCCGCTGATATCCTAAACGATAGCAGTGAGTCTACTCAACCTGAAAATGTAGTACCAATAAACGCTGCTCCAATAGTAGTTGATGTCCACGAGGTGAATGAGAGACAGCCACCACAGTGGAATGGCTTGTCGATGGAAAATGCAGACATATGGGTTAAAAAAACATACTCAGAAATTGTCAGGTGGTCGCCAGCAAACCTGTTTGAACCACTCAAGTGTGCGGCCACCAAAGAAATGATTCGGGAGATGATTAGTCTCATAACTGAGTACACTCAAGACCGCCTCCTTGCCCCGTTAGCTCTTCATATACTGGCAATAATACGACATCTATTCTGCCAGAGGACACACACAAAGACTAAGCACAAAGAAAATGTGACAGCAATGAAGAGAAGACTGACACTGTGGCAGAAGGGGGCCCTTGATGATCTCCTATGTGAAGCAAGAACACTGCAGGAGAGACTAAAATCTGCAGGAGACGGAAAGCAAAACATTGATGATGCTGCAAGGAAGTTTGGAAACAAAATGCGTGTGGGAAAAGTGTCTTTGGCGGTAAGATCTCTCACAGAGGAGTCCACCGGTGGGGTCCTGCCAATAAACAGAGAGACATTAAAACAACTGAAAGAAAAACATCCCTCTGTAAGTGATGACGAAGGCATCAGGTTTCAGGGTGCCTATATCCCACCAAATGCTGTCCTGTTCGAGAAAATAACAGGAGGGATGGTGTGGAAAAAGGCACTGAAGACTCAGGGAGGTGCCGGCCCTTCAGGTCTGGATGCAAACGGATGGAGAGTCATTCTCAGCACTAACAAGTTTGGCCCCGCAGCAAGTGATCTCTGCACGGCCATTGCCGTCCTTGCAAGAAAGCTGGCATCCTCATGCTGGCATCCTCATGCTGCCATCACCTTCATGCTCTGACGGCCTGCCGCCTCATTCCCCTGGATAAGAATGCAGGATGTAGGCCAATAGGAGTGGGGGAAGTGCTGAGGCGAATCATCGGAAAATGCATAATGGAGGTGGTAAACGACGATGTCAGGGCAGCAGCAGGGAACCTGCAAGTTTGTGCCGGCCAACAAGCTGGAGGGGAAGCTGCCATTCACGCCATGAGAACGATATTTGAGCAACGTGATTGTGAGGCCGTTCTCCTGGTCGACGCTTCAAACGCATTCAACATACTTAACCGCAAGGCCGCACTGCACAACATCAAGATCAAGTGTCCAAGCTTTGCAATGTACGTTGAAAACTCCTATAGGAATCCATCAGACCTTTATATAGTAAACAACAAGGCCCTAAGAGGTGATACCATCTTACAGTCAACCGAGGGAACAACACAGTGTATTCACTCCCAGTCAATCTTACTTTTTGCACTGTCACTATGTTGAAATGCCCTGTAGTTTGAGCTTCTCCCCACCTAGTTATTATATATTATATTTGTATCACTTATGTTACTTGTATATTATTTGTAAATCAAGAGACCCATTCCCCAATTATGTAACTGTATATTTTCAGCCTTCCGGCTGTCATGCTCTTTCAATAAACCGTTAATTATTATTATTACTATTATTATTATTATAATTATAATAATTATTGTTTATCTATATATATAATAATACAATTACATTATTATTATTATTATTATTATTATTATATTATTATTATTGTTATTATTTTTATTATTATATTATTATTATTATTATTATTATTATTATTATTATTATTATTATTATTATTATTATTATTATTATTATTATTACTGTACTTTAACCCTGTATTATTTTTTAACTCTGTATGAACATAATGTCTTGTTCTTTCAATTGTATGCATCATCATACTGTGTTGTTCTCTACCTCTTGTATGAACATACTGTACTGTTCCCTAACTCCTGTATGAACATACTGTACTGTTCTCTAACTCCTGTATGAACATACTGTCTTGTTCTCTACCTCTTGTATGAACATACTGTACTGTTCCCTAACTCCTGTATGAACATACTGTACTGTTCTCTAACTCCTGTATGAACATACTGTCTTGTTCTCTACCTCTTGTATGAACATACTGTACTGTTCTCTAACTCCTGTATGAACATACTGTACTGTTCTCTACCTCTTGTATGAACATACTGTACTGTTCTCTAACTCCTGTATGAACATCCTGTCTTGTTCTCTACCTCTTGTATGAACATACTGTACTGTTCCCTAACTCCTGTATGAACATACTGTACTGTTCTCTAACTCCTGTATGAACATACTGTCTTGTTCTCTACCTCTTGTATGAACATACTGTACTGTTCTCTAACTCCTGTATGAACATACTGTGTTGTTCTCTACCTCTTGTATGAACATACTGTACTGTTCCCTAACTCCTGTATGAACATACTGTACTGTTCTCTAACTCCTGTATGAACATACTGTCTTGTTCTCTACCTCTTGTATGAACATACTGTACTGTTCCCTAACTCCTGTATGAACATACTGTACTGTTCTGTAACTCCTGTATGAACATACTGTCTTGTTCTCTACCTCTTGTATGAACATACTGTACTGTTCTCTAACTCCTGTATGAACATGCTGTCTTGTTCTCTACCTCTTGTATGCACATACTGTACTGTTCCCTAACTCCTGTATGAACATACTGCACTGTACTCCTGTATGAACATACTGTACTGTACTCCTGTATGAACATACTGCACTGTACTCCTGTATGAACATACTGTACTGTACTCCTGTATGAACATACTGTACTGTACTCCTGTATGAACATACTGTACTGTTCTCCTGTATGAACATACTGTACTGTTCTCCTGTATGAACATACCATGCTGTTCTAACTCCCTACTTATGAACATACTTTTGTTCTCTAACTCCTGTTTTGAACCTGCTGTGTGTTCTCTACCTCTTAATATGAACATACTGTACTGTACTCCTATATGAACATCCTGTACTGTACTCCTGTATGAACATACTGTACTGTACTCCTGTATGAACATACTGTACTGTACTCCTGTATGAACATACTTTACTGTACTCCTGTATGAACATCCTGTACTGTACTCCTGTATGAACATACTGTACTGTACTCCTGTATGAACATACTGTACTGTACTCCTGTATGAACATACTTTACTGTACTCCTGTATGAACATCCTGTACTGTACTCCTGTATGAACATACTGTACTGTTCTCCTGTATGAACATACTGTACTGTACTCCTGTATGAACATACTTTACTGTACTCCTGTATGAACATCCTGTACTGTACTCCTGTATGAACATACTTTACTGTTCTCCTGTATGAACATACTGTACTGTACTCCTGTATGAACATACTGTACTGTTCTCCTGTATGAACATACTGTACTGGAGTTGAATTATCTCTCCTGTTCTTCAACCGGTGGCTATGATACACAAACTTCGTGTCTCATTAAAATCAAAATACAGTAAGTTGACTGATACAGAGAAAAATGTACTGTATATACAATCTTTTATAAAGCCGGGCTACATGTAATAATCATAATTTATATAGGTCCTAGGTAACTGTAGGAGAAGGTATTGTGTTTCTGTCATCAAAAAACTTTTTTTCACAGTTACTTTCACATGCGTTGTCCCGTCTCAGGCCAATGTCGACGGAAACAAAATGGTCCCTTAAGACATCGAAGTTCAAGGGTCTAGCGAGGAGGTTGGGGACTCCACAAATTGATCTTTTTGCCTCACAAAACAATCACAAGATGCCAATTTATGCATCTCTGGAACGATCGAATCTTCTAGGAAAAGCTCTACTCATTGATTGGAACAGTTGGAATTCAATCTATCTGTTCCCACCTGCGAAAATGTTGTCCAAAGTGCTTCACAAACTCAGATTCTTCCAGGGAAAGGTCCTCTTAATTGCACCATGTTGGATACTACAACCGTGGTGTCTGGATCTGCTGGAATGGTGCCCGCATCCACTACGATTGCAACAAGGATGTCTAGACCAGGTACTGCACCCTCAGTACGAGACATCCCTGGCACTTTACAGATGGAGTTTCTCAAAAGATGTCTAAATAGATTGTTGGGTAATTCCAGTATAGTTAACCAAGTAATAGCAGGTCATAGGCCCCAAACTTCTGTGCAATATGAGAAAGCTTGGAGCCTTTTTCAACAATTTATCAGGTTAACGACTCCAATCACATTGTCGGAAACAGTGGTGTTAGAATTTTTAGATTTTCCGTTCAGAGTTAAAGGCCTTCAAGGATCTACAATTGCATCTTATAAATCAGCATTGGTTGACACCTCTGGCGTGGGTGTTTTAACATTACTTTGAACCTTGGTCACTAGATAAAGATACTAGCTTTCTTCTGGGGCCTAATTACATTATTAATCTGACCCGGGACAGATTGCTCCAAAAGGTAGCCTTCCTTCTAACAATAGCAAAAGGTATGAGAATCAGTGAGCAGGTTTCAATTTCCAATAATCCATCATTATTGGTATTTTCTAAGGAAGATGTTACTCTTTTTCCTACGGAGATTCTAAAAAAAATGAGAGGGAGGATTTTCAAGCTCAATCTATCTGGATAAAACTGCTAATGGATGAGACAAGGGTTCCTCATATATTGTGTCCAGTTAAGAACCTTCAGGAATGGTTAACCAGATTCCCTAATCGAGGCCCCTATGTATTCTCATCACAGGGTGGCAAGAAATTGTTTCCTAGTCAACTGACAAAATATTTATCTCAGTTGGTGTGTCAAGCAGACCCTGGTAAGAAATTTTTGGCACATGACACCAGGAAATATGCAGGGTCTGTGGCCTTTCTGCGGCATATGAGCCTCAGTTAGATCAAAGAAGTGGGTTTTTGGAAATCTTCAAAACCTTTCAAAACAGCTATGTTCATCTATCTCTGAAAGATGCTTCACATGTGGTGGTGCTGGGGTCCCCTCCCCCACTTAGTCCATCTCCACAACCAGGACCTTCTTCTTCATCAGAATAAAGTGAGTATCCTAATTAGGATATGTAAATAAAAATTTTACCTTCCAGAAAATGTTCCTTATTAAGGAAAATATTCCAAACAAAAATATAATTATTTTGTGGACCTAAGCTATCGGAGCCTTATATGCAATGTCACCTCCCTCTCCGCATCCTGCTCGGGTAATCAAAGCTAGACGTCGCATTCTGGATTGAACAAAACGCCTTTTTTTTTTTAAGTTTTTGTTATAAAGTCAAGAATGCGACGTCGACATCTCACCCATCTCCACCCCTCGAGAGTTGACATTTGTTTGCTGCTCGCTCTGGGGCAAGAGGTGACGGTGGTGATACGTGTGCTGGAGGGTGCAGGAGGGGGTTTTGAGAATTGCAATTAAAAGCCAGGTAGCGACGTGTCCTCTTAATATTACGTATTTAAGTAATTGTTAGATGTTTTAATTGCCTGTATGTTGGCCTGGTGAGTTAATGTAAGGCATATACATACGTAGGTATAAAGCTAGACGTCGCATTCTGGCCTTTGTCACAAAAACTGCTTTTTAGAAAAAAAGGCTTTTTTAAATCTTGGTTAATATTAAATTACTTTTAGAGGTCATATGCTTTGTCTTGATAAGAGTTTTCATTGTTGTTTCAGGTTATGACATAATATGACCTCTAAAGGTAAAGTTGGTGACCTTGTTTGAGGTCAGATTTGGATTCGTGTTCCTTGAGTAAAAATCTATATGACCACGTTGAAAAATCGCTTTTCACAAACATTGTAACAAACTATGGTGCTGTCGACTCTGCTATGTGCGTTCCACTTTACCTTTCATGAACTACTGACTACTATAAAGGGAAAGTTAAGATATATTAGTGATGAAATAAAGTATTTACTGTACATTTTTTTTATGGTCATTATCCCACCCAGGCACACGTAATTTTATAATGACCTACATCAGGCCTGGGGGGCGAAAATGTAATAAAATAATAATAATGATGATGATGATGACAATAAAAATAAATAAAATTAAAATAAAATATTAATAATAATTATAAAAATTATAAATAATAATAATAATAGACATAAATTACTAAATACATACAAAAAAAACAAGAGTGAAAAATTATACATGTATGTTGTGTTGTCAAAGTAAGAGAAACAATTAAGACCCTGTAATTGTGTAAATGAGGCAGAAAAACAGATCAGCAACCTGGGACTGGGACTTGGTCACAATATTTGTGATGCCATATGGCAGCAGGGTCTACCATTAGACAACATATTATGTTTCCTATATCTTCATGACAGAAAAAAAAAGAAAAAGTTGAGCTCCAGGAGAACACTCACATGGAAGGTGTCACAATCACCTGTGGTGTAACAGGTGTTATTGGGGTGGTAGAGATAACAGACTCAACGGTTGTTGTACGACCTATAAAAAAATTAAATGAAGAAACTTGTGTGAGAATTAAACAACAGCAGGCACTGATACTGGTGTAAACTTAATATTGGTTTCTCTCTTTTAATGTTAATTCTATTTCCAAAAATTTTATTTCATGATGTTGTGAATCTGTCCAAATATGTCTAATATTAGTGAGATTTGACACAATAATGTACGGTACGTTATATTACTTACTGCAGTCACAGAGGAGAGAAACTTCATAGTCCCAGCAAGCATTAGCCCCTGTTGCATCATCCCGGCCCTGGCACATCAGTCCCTCTTCCAGTGAGCACTTCACATTTTGCTGTTCTGTGTGGGGTCGGTGGGTTCCTACGCTCCTGCATTTGATGTTAGACATTTGGCTACGTACACAGACTCCTTTTTTAGTCTTGCGCTGAAATATACCCGGTAATTCACTTTGTTGTGTAAAATTTTCAAAATATAGTCAGATATCATTTCTACATATACAATTTCAGTATATCTAGTTAAGACAGTTCATAGTGACATCAGTGACTGCACAGGAGTTTGTAAATAACTTGAAGTGAAGAACAAATTGAGGCAAGCAAGCAGGCACCACGCCACTGCCGGTAGTAACCAAGCCGTATTATTGGTGCCACAAAGAATTTGTTTTTTCTTTTGTGTGTGTGTGCTTTCTCAAGGACTGAAATTGTGCCTACAATTCACATTTCATAGGGATACAGTGTACACAGTGTAATCACAAAGAGATATATTCATTGATGAGAACTGGAAAAGAAAATATAAGTAAATAACAGTTAAACAAAAACAAGTCGGGCTGTCTAAAACGGCATTTTATTGCCGCCCAAAGAAAGTTTTCTTTTTTCTGTGTTTCTAAAGTACTGATTGGGCATATGATCCGTCTTTCGCAACAAGTTACAGTGTACATAGGGATAGATAACAACAACTCGTTGAGGAGAACTGAAAAAACCCAGAAGACAACTCCAACTGTCTTGGGCGGCAACACTGGACACACGAGAGAAGGTTAAGACCAGCAGAGGGCAGCTAAGTTATTTTTTTTCTTCTTTTTAAATAACATTGAATTGCCAATACTAATACTGACACGTTCCTTGATAAGAGAGAGGAGCTTGAAACACTACTGAAGGTACACCAACCCGATATAGTAGGAGTTGTAGAACTGTTGTACAAGAACAGGAGAATCGACCCGGATAATGTGAGTTCAGTATTGACGGATATAACTTATTTACGAACCTTTCTCAAGAAACTTGCAGGAGGGGTGTGGTTTTTGAATAATCCAAGTGAGGTAAAATTAAATTAAAGGGAGGAGACCTACTTATCGTCGGGTGTATCTACAGATCCCAAACTGTAGCTAACTAAATCAAAGGAACTTAAGAGCCTTAATAGACAACGCAGCGATGCTCAACCTTAGCCACCTCCTTATCATGGGGGACTTCAACTATGGCGACATCGACTGGAGAAACGAGTTCACTCCAAATGACTTAAATAACCCAGCTACTCTGTCTGTAGAAACTCTGAGAGATAATTTTCCGTTCCAACATGTTAAAGACCCGACACATTACAGAGGGGAGTCACAGAGGGGAGCATACACCCAAGCCACTGGACCTCATCATAACAAACGAGGAGGGTATGGTGGCCAAACTGGAACATCTTGCCCCAGTTGGCACCAGTCACCATACAGTGTTGTCATTCAGATTTAACTGTTACCTAGTTCATAACAAAACCAGGCCAAGGTGCAAATATTACAAGGGAAATTACGACGGGATGAGGGAGGTGATGAGGAGTATCCACTGGCTTGACTCATTAAGCCGTGACTAAGGCATAAGAACGCAGGCACTACGCTGAATACATAGCTAGTAAAGTGAACCATTTGATCGATAAATATATACCCAAGACCAAACCCAGTGACTCTAGGAAAACAAGGGGACCCCTACACATAAACCATGCGGCAGTCGACAAAGTTAAGAAAAAAAATAGAAATTCAAGGCGTGGGTTAGGTCAAACGATGAGCAGAACAGGAGGATGTATGCAAGCGCCAGGAACAGAGCAAAATCAGGGTGTTAAAGGGCTGAAAATGAGTTCCAGAGGCTGGTTGAAAGTGAGGTCAGGTCAAACCCAAATGCGTTTTACCGCTCTGGAAAGTCGAAATTAAAAATGCGAGTAGGAGTATCAGACCTGAGGATTGAAGATGGTAGTTGGTAGTTACACAGATTTTGACCAGGACAAAGCTGGGGCATTGAACAGCTTCTTTTCCTCGTGTTCACAAGAGAGGATGCGATTAACCTACCTGCGTTTGAGGACAGGCGGTTCAACACAGCACTGACCCACATTGTGTTCTCAGAAAAGGTTATAGGAAATAAACTGTCAAAGCTAAAGGTTCATAAGAGTCCCGGCCCTGACATGGTGCATCCCAGTGTGCTAAGAGAGTTGTGCAGCAAGCTTGCCGAGCCCTTGAAGATCATGTTCTGTAAATGCTTGGATAAGCAAAGGGTCCCCAGTGATTGGAAAATGGCTTATGTGAGTCCTATCTTCAAGAAGGGCGATCTCCACTCCACGAACTATAGACCGGTGAGCCTGACCAACACAGTATGTAAAGTACTTGAGAGACTTATAAGAGATGCCATGATGGAATATCTACTACGAAACAACCTTGTAAAGGATTGCAAACACGACTTTATGCCAGGGCGCTCCTGCTTTACACAATTACTCAAGGTACTGGATATTTGGACCTATATTCTTGAAAAGGGTGGTAATATCGACAATATATACCTAGATTTTGCCAAGGCTTTCGACAGCATACCCCATGAAAGGCTGAAAATGAAATTGGAAGTGTACGAGATTCGGGGAAATGCCCTAGCATGGATCGAAAACTCTACGTGACCGCAAGCAGTGTGTGGTGATTAATGGCATGAGATCATCATGTGTACCCATCACAAGCAGGGTGCCACAGCCCACAGGGCAGTGTATTGGGCCCGCTGTTGTTTGTTTGCTTCATAAATGACATGCCTGATGCTGTACATTCCTCCATGCAAATGTTTGCGGAAGACGCCAAGTTATTGCGGGAAATTAAGAACCAAGCAGACTGTGAAATGCTGCAGAAGGACCTCTGCAAGCTCCATGAATGGTCGAAGAAATGGCTCCTAAGATTCAATGTCACAAAGTGTAAGAGGATACACCTGGGACATACCAACGGTAAGGAGGCGTATCATATGTCCCAACAGGACGAAGAAACTGCATTAATTGAGACTGAATGTGAAAAGTACCTACGTGTGTATGTTGACAACGAGCCATCGCGAGAAGGTAAATCAGGCAACTAAATTATTAGGTCTTATAAGAAGGTCATTCAAATATCTCTAGACAGTCCATCCCTCGTAACGATCTTCAAGAGTGAGGTGCTTTCCCGCCCTGAGTATTGTCACCCCGTCTGGTCCCCAAGATATTCTCGGGACTGTCAGTTGATTGAAAATGTCCAAAGGAGGGCCACTGGACTGGTGCCTGGACGATGGCACCTCAGCTACCTTGAGAGATTGGAGCGCCTGAACTTGCCTAGCTTATACAACAGACGGGCTAGGGGAGACCTAATTGAGGTGAATAAGCATCTCAAAGGGCACTACTCAGTCGAGTGTCCTTACCTGGAGCTGGTAGACGCTCGTCCCACAAGGGGTCGCAGCTCAAGGTTAAAGAAGCCGCAAGCCCAGAAAATTGTGAGAGGTAACTTTTTCGGAGTAAGAGCTGTGATCTCTTAGAACAATATGCAAGAGAGTGTTGTGACGGCACCGAGTGTGAGCTCTTTCAAGACCAGACTTGACAAGCAGTGGAGTAGGTTCAGAGACATTCAGGAGCCGGTGTATGCCCAGTACTTGCCAACAGTGCTTAAGAGAGACGTCAACGATCGTCGAAGCAGCTAACAAGCCGATCAGTGGTGAAGAGGATAAAAGTAAAAAGTAAAGGTAATATGCAGTATGTCACTCACTATACCCGGATAATAATTGCATTAACCCCTTGTGTATGGAATCCTCTCTGTGTTCAATACAATTATCTGGCATTAGCCAAATAAAATATTAAAAGTGGCATTCGCATATTGAAGTGGTTAAATTGTCCTGAACATCAGAAATTCCAGTATTGTATAACAAAGCTTCCACCACTTGCATCTACCTCCATGTGCAGCATGATCTTCCATAATGTACAGTATTTGGGCTATCCTTGGGTGATTCTACTTGATATTTACCACTCTTTGTATGCATTCTTAACCAATGTCAACTTTTATCACTTTCTCTATTCTACAGATAGCTTATAAGTTAGTGTTCTGTGGGCATCTGGGAGAATCCATGACTTTTCTGTTAAAAGTTTCATGCAGCAGAACCTCTGCCTACCTTAAATTCATTTATACCTCTGGGTCAATTTGTAGTAGAGGACAAAATTAGATATAGGTTTAATAATGATAATTTCGGGCAAAAATAAGATGTTGTTCTTCTATGACACTTTTTGTTTTACCCATAACTGATATATCGTCAATTGAAAGTCAGAAATTACTAGAAAGTTAATATTGCATTTGTTGCCACCAACAAAATCTCAGGAATTTTATCTTCGGAAACAATAGTTTAGACATTCTAAGACACTTTTCTTCTTGGACATTTTTGTTGTAAACAACCTGGAAAAGAGATATTTAATAACGTGTGGGTCTGGGGAAGTTAGGTAAGGTTAGGTAGTTTTGGTTGGTTAGGATAACATAATTAGTAACATATGGTTCCTAATACCAACCAAACCTACTTAACGCCTTAACTGGGAGGCAGAGCATTATTTCAACACTGGCATGTTCAGTACAAATTGTCTCTCACTACGTTTTGCTGAAGGATCCAAGGAAGGCTCTACACCTCTCATTGTGAGAGGTAAACTCTAACCAGAATATTAATGTCCAAAGCATCTGTTCTCTCCTTTGAATACATGAATTAACATACAATACAATGGTCTACTTGCTGCCAAGACGTGGTGGTTCGAAGATAGGTTTTAATGTGCCATAGATTTGAAAAGAGCTCTTTCTAAAGATGCTGTTGTGACATAGACGGTGAAGTACATCTGCAGCATTTTGTGAACCTCGCTAAGAAGTATTTTGCACTCAGCTGATGACAAGGGATTAGGATTTTTTTGAGTACATGCTCAAATCTCAGATATCTACAAGAAAATCCACACGTATTATGGTGTATTCTACAGTATACTACATGTATATACTCAGAATTCAATTAGGGAGTGAGAATATACCAGGTGACTACTTTACTGGCAACTGGAGATGTACAGGCACAAATTTATATAAGTACTAACTTAACCCATTAAGTGTCACCGTTGTTTTAAAATGGCAGAACGGAATCATCACTGCCATTTATAAACAAAGACTATTTACAAATCTCCTGCGCTCACTAGTGACATCTACAGCCTAAATAAGAGAAAATGGGACTGGTGACAACTGTCCCAACTATTTCGGGCACTTGATGGGTTGCGGAGGTGGGTGAGATACAGAGCTGGCCTCCCTGCTTTATCCTTGGCAAGGACATACTAGCACCCCACACAACATATTCATTTCATATAAAAATTATAATAAAATCATATTGTTTCAGTGACTGAGGCAGTTCCAGGCACCTGTGTGGGGTGGAGGTGGGGGTGTGAGGGACAGAGATTGCCTCCCCGTCTTATCCCATATTTATCCCTCCATTGTTCACTTTCTCCTTGACATAGATACAGTAGCATACCATACAACATATTCATTTCATATCTAATTTACAAATAAAATCATATTATTGTACAGTATTGTGTTTAATGACGTGAGGTAGTGTGAAAAAGGGACTAATGATAACTGGGTCGTACGGCCCTTACTTTTGCCATGCCCTACGAGGGATCAACTGGGGCTGAAGAAATACACACTAAATTCTGATCTAAGCAACACAATAGGGAATTAACAGTATTTTATCCTGTTGATGCTCAGCCAGGCATCCATCTCAGCGCGTGTGTGAGGGGAAAAGCCTCCCAGTAGGATAGCAGTTAAGCCCACCTCAGACCAAACGGCCACTCTCCTCTTGCTGCCCCCTTTCCCATCCAATGTCATGCTGCCAAACGTTGCGACAATAACACACTCACACACTTGTACACCATTTCTAATCTGAATCTTACCCCCTACTTTTCGCCATACCAAACCGCTGTTCTTGGGAGTGAACTCCCCTTGTGGTCCTTAAAACCTTCAACCAAGACAGTGGGGCAATTAATATCCCGGCTCTCTTTCTTGCTGGTATAAAGAACGTAGGACCTAACAGCACTATACTGTACACTGTTGTAGGCTACACACATAATTTGAGCCAAGCTATCGTGCTTCAAAAAAGCAAAAATGACTGTTAAAGTGAAAATAACAATCACAAACCAGAAAGCACCAGCTGACAGACCCTGTGTACAAACACAATGCCAGAGCCCATAAAACATTAGAGACTAAAGATGGCTTCATCCTGCTAATGCACGATGACCAAGACCTGGAGTACCTCTTGTCCCAGTGATGTGTAAACAATCTAAGGGAAGAGCATTTTGACCCACTGACTCTCAAAAAACTCACCTGTAAGAAAGGCAAATGCATCATCAAAATCCACTTCAAAAACACCGAGGCAGCTGTAAAAGAAAACAACATGGGTCTCCTCGCATTCAGCCGTCCCACCAAATCCAACAGGAACAGTACCACCACACACGTACCTGCCTCAGGTGCTATGCCATTGAGGCTCATGATAGTGTGAACTGCCCCAAACCCAGGGACTACAAGATCTGTTCCAAATGTACCTCCAGGGAACATTTTTGGACCTAATGTATTGAATCACTAAAATGCCTTAACTGTGATGGACCTCACAGCACTATGTCCATGAGCTGACCCAAAAGAAAGGAAAAAATCAAGGAAGCACAACAAGAAGCCACAAAAACAACTGTACCACCATACAGGGATATGCTGTCAGTAGGGATCCTGACTCCTGCAGTCATTGTGCCACCATACAGGGATGTTCTGTCAGTAGGGATCCTGACTCCTGCAGTCATTGTGCCACCATACAGGGATGTTCTGTCAGTAGGGATCCTGACTCCTGCAGTCACTATACCACCATACAGGGATGTTCTGTCAGTAGGGATCCTGACTCCTGCAGTCACTATAACACCATGCAGGGATGTTCTGTCAGTAGGATCCTGACTCCTGCAGTCCCTATACCACCATGTGGGATGTTCTGTCAGTAGGGATCCTGACTCCTGCAGTCACTATACCACCATACAGGGATGTTCTGTCAGTAGGGATCCTGACTCCTGCAGTCATTGTGCCACCATACAGGGATGTGCTGTCAGTAGGGATCCTGACTCCTGCAGTCACTATACCACCATACAGGGATGTTCTGTCAGTAGGGATCCTGACTCCTGCAGTCACTATACCACCATGCAGGGATGTTCTGTCAGTAGGGATCCTGACTCCTGCAGTCATTGTGCCACCATACAGGGATGTTCTGTCAGTAGGGATCCTGACTCCTGCAGTCACTATACCACCATACAGGGATGTTCTGTCAATAGGGATCCTGACTCCTGCAGTCATTGTGCCACCATACAGGGATGTTCTGTCAGTAGGGATCCTGACTCCTGCAGTCACTATACCACCATACAGGGATGTTCTGTCAGTAGGGATCCTGACTCCTGCAGTCACTATACCACCATGCAGGGATGTTCTGTCAGTAGGGATCCTGACTCCTGCAGTCATTGTGCCACCATACAGGGATGTTCTGTCAGTAGGGATCCTGACTCCTGCAGTCCCTATACCACCATACAGGGATGTTCTGTCAGTAGG